>NW_028327177.1:95405459-95708459 GCF_987537825.1 Furipterus horrens | reverse complement strand
TTTGTTGAATTATCTACTCCCAACATCAGATTAATTTGGATATAGAATAGGAATATGATTTAAAGTAGAGCCTTTGGAGTCATACAGATGTAGAGCTATAAGAGTTACTTACCTTACTGGGCCTCAATTTTCTCACCTATAAAATGGGAATAATAATTATGTGTGCCTGGTAGGGCTCTTATAAAGATGAAATGAGAGCTTGCTTAAGAGGCACACTACCTGACACATTAGAATCCCTCCGTAAGTAATTGTTACTTTTCCTAGTAACATCACTTCCCCATTTACAGCCCTCTCATCACTTCCATGGCCTATGGCATAAAGGCTGAGCCCCTTTTTACAATCTATGTATCCAGCATGCTTTCTAGACCAGCACTGCGCAATAGAACTCCCTGCAGTAATGCTCTCTATCTGTCCTGCCCAACATGGTAGCCACTGGCTACATGTAGCCATTGAACAATTGAAAAGTGGTAGTATGATTAACAAACAGAATTTTTTATTTTATTTAATTTTAATTTATTTAAATTTAAGTAGTCACGTGTGGCTACTGGCAACTATATTAGGCAGAGCAAGTGTTAGAGTTCTGCATTTTCTTTAAAAGGCATTCACTCCAGCTGAATGGATCTTTTTACCTCTTCCTTTTTTGCCTTTAAACCTTCATTCCTGCAGGGTGCTGGATATGGCTGTGTGATTTGTGCACTACAAAAATGTGCCCAGGTAAGGAGGAAAATAAGACCTGAAACTGAGCCAGTACTTGGCTCATCAACCTGTGTGTCTGGTATGGGGCTGTATCTGCAGGGCAATGAGCTGGTTTTCTTTTCTAACCACCTGCGCAGAAGGGGAGCCTTACTCCCATGTACCTTCATATTAGCAGTGTCCCTGTGCATCTACCCTCCTACTTATTAACTCTCTGACCAAAGCCATCTTGTCTTATGAGACAAGCCAAAACTCCTATTCACTCACAAGAGTTTGGCTTCTCTGAACTTCCAGAACTTTCTTTCATCTTTGAGACATGGTGGAGGCCAATGGTTAGGGGTTCAGTGTCTGAAGTCATGTGCCAAGTTGGAATTCCTACTCTGTCTCCTAAGTGCAATCTCGGGCATGTTATTTTATCTCCCCAAGCCTCGGTGTACCTGATTGTACAATGGAACAACAATAGCACTTTTCTCATAGGGTGGTTTTAAGGAGTAAATGACAATGTGTTAGGTTTGTACTATGGTACCTAGCTCAAAGTGAGTGTGGATTGCAAGTTTATATGCTCATTCTTCCTTCAATAAATATTTATTGAGCATCACATGCCAGACACTTCGTCGAACTCTGGAGAGTCAGTGGTGAAGAAACACAAATAAAATTCCTGCCTACCTAGAGGTGTGAGGGATAGAAGTGATGTTCCAAATGATGACAAAAACTAGAACTTCAATGGAGACAAGCCCAGAGGATAGACTCCTGTTGTTATTAGAGTCTGTGGTAGGTTTTATCCTACTCAGGGAGGTCACAGGAGACTTTTCTGAGGACAGGATGCTTGAGTTGCCCTTGGAAGGTGGATGAGTAGGTGTTGACTAGTTAAAGAGGAGAGGAAAGGGTGTTCTAGAAGTGGGGAACAACATATGTAAAGGCTTAGTAAAGGGTGGGACTGAAAACCCCTTATAGGGAAAGAAACAGAAATAATGGAAGGATGTATATAGTAAGTATGGGTATGAGACAGGCTGCAGAGGTCACAGGGGAAGCCTGGGCAGGGCCTTGCAGGCAGAGAAAGAGGAGCCGAAGGATGACATGGTCTCTTTTGTCTCTCCACAAGATCTGTCTGGCCTCAGTGTGGAGAATTAATCAGAGAGTACACAGGATAAAAACAGATAGATCTGGAAACTACTGCAGCCACACTGGCAAAAGATGGTTGTGGAAAAAAAAGACCAAAAAATGTTTGGATTCACAAGCTATTTCTATTTTTCTCCCATCCAAAAATTAATAATATATTGAGTTTTTTTAATGATTAACACAGTGTTCCTATTACTGTCTAAAATGCTATGTCTGTCATTTCAGAGGATAAAATCTTTGTAGGCAAGAGCCATTTATATTTATTGTGTCAGTAGTGTGCCATCCTGCTTGTAGTAACTGCAAAAGGAATATTTGCTAAGGTGATTTCCGAATTTCATGTACTAGTGAGAAGGACAATGGTATGAATGGCTGAAAACATGAAAGGGCTGTGGATGGTATAATTCCTTTTCTCTGTATTGCAGAAGAGCCATGCAAAACTAGTAAGGGAAAAAATACTCAATTACCCCAACTGGACAAGGAGAACTTTTTTTTTTTTTTTTCAGATGGGAAAGTCTCACCTGGAGGAAGTGAGTAAAACCATCACAACAGTACTTACTCACCCAGGGTACTTTCAATGAAAGGCAGGATCTAAGTGATCTTCATGTGTGCTCTACATGAAAAGGCTGGTGTTATTACTTAATGAAACAACACTAGATAAGCAAACACATTCTTTCTCATGCTTGTCTCAACTTCTAGCTTATACTTTAGTGTTTTGTTTTCAGGGAAAAGCAGCACAAATACCAACTCAAGGTGACTTAAACAAGAGGTAAATTACTCTCTGAAATAACAGGTGGTCCAGAATTTGGGTGTTCTACATGAAGGTCTGGGAACTCAGCTATGTCCTCCAGGATGAGATTGTTTCCCACTCTGTTTTGTATAGCACCAGCCTCAAACCAAAGCTGGTTCTCCTCAAAGTCATAAGGTAAGCAGGGCAGCCCAGGCAGGATCTTGTTGGCATGGGAGTGAAAAACTCTAGAGTAGCAAATGCAGTAACAGTCTTCCTTGCCCATCTCCATCAGAAAAAATGAAAAATATTTCTCCCCATGTCATAAACTTAACCTCATCTGCTTCAGCCTGATTGGGCCAAAATGGTCATGTGAGTATTCCCTGACCAATCACAATCTCTATGAAAAATGCCATGCTCTGATTGCCTTAGAATAAGATTCTGCTCTGGAGATAGAGAGCCTTCCTGAAAAAAACTGGGTGTGCGTTCACAAGTAGAAAAGAGAGAAAGGTGTTGGAAAGGCAACCAAGTATGTATGTCTTCTAGTATAAGCTGCTTTGTAGAAAAATGAGATGACTTTATAACTCACTCAAGTTCCATTTCATTTATCCATCCATTTATCCATTCACTCAATGAATATTTATTGGGTGCTTACTAGGCACTGAGTTCTAGGCAAGCTTATTGAGGTACCTCAAGAATTTTTCAAATACTTCCACACATATTTTTCATTCACTTGCCACATATGGAGGCAAGTGGCCACATAAAGAGACAGATGTATTCATGTGGCATATTTTTAAAAACCCACACTCCTAACACTCAGTTCTCACATTGAAATCTTCATAAATCTGGATTCCAAGGGGACCAGGTCACGATATCATTTTGGGCCATTGTCAAGGAGGATTTACGATGGTTGTTTATGTGACCCAGCCATATGCTATGGCTGGGGAAATACTCTGGTTAGCCGGACTTGATGTAGGTATTGATGACAAAGAAAGTTACACCACATCACAGGTAAAAAAAACAACATGAAAACACTCCCTAATTTATCAGTGAACTGTCTGTAGAAATAATGTCATTCTTGGTAAAATCAAGAGATAATTAAAAATAATTAATATACATCTGGAAAAAATATAACAATCAGAGGATCTGGAAGCCAGCTGTTGTAACATTTCTTGAGAAGGTGCATTTTATTGGCTCTGTGAAATGTGTGTCTTTAGCCCTAGAGCAAAAGGCCAGGAAAGGCAGATCTGACCCAGAGATAATGCTGGTTCTGTTCTTACATCCTTTCAGCACAGAACCTAAGTCTGGGGAATCATGACATGATATTCTAAACTGACTTGATTTTCTGAGTGTGACCTGAGAAATCTGAGTGCCTTACCTAGTGATCCGAGAGAATGAGATCCTTTCTCTCTCCCTCTCCCTCTCCCTCTCCCTCTTCCTCTCTTCCCCCACCCCTCTCTCTCTCTCATACACACACACACACGCACACGCACACACACCACTCAATTTCCAGAATAAAGCCAGGGAAAAAAGGAAGAAAAACCCATTGACCCTTGGTTTCCCTATTTTTCTTTTTTAACAGTACAGAGGTCTTTTATGTATGTATGTGTACTTGTCATGCCTGAATTCATAACGATTCTGCTGTTCAGCTCCTTTTCATTGGTTTTTACAAAGTGTGCTTCTCTGGGTGGAGCAGGCTGGTGCTTTAGTTTAACCCAGGTAACTTTCTCTATGACCTCCTCTTCTTTCCGATGATTTTCCTTCACACATTTTAGGAAGTTTCCTTGCTCTTCGAGTGCCTAATATACTCAATATGTACATTAATTCTCTTGGCAAGAAGCTTGCTCTTACTTGTGTGTTTACAACAATGCCCGCCACATCTTTTAAACAGAGATAATGCTACCTCTATCATGTAGGTGGATATGAAAGTTAAACAAAATACAGTACAATGTATTTAAAATACCAGCAAGAACAAGGAGTGGGGAGAGTGGTTGACTTCAAAATGGCATTTGTTAGAGTGGTGAAACTGTATCATTTTAGAGGTGATGGTTTCATAATTGTATACATTTGTCAAAGGTCATAGCCCAATATGCTGAAAAGAGTGATTTTTAGTTTACATAAATAAGTAAATAAAATGCCAAGGCAAATTTTTAGTTAGTAAACTCCTAAGTATCAAGCTAGGTGCTTATAATAATAACTTAAAAATATATAGTTCTTAGCTTCAAGAAATGGTAATTGTTTTAGGACACAGACATGTAAAATGTTAGCTTCCTCACCATTTCCATAAATGGTCTCCGCACATATATTCAGCATTCTGATTCTCAGATTTGTCATGTTTCTATCCCCTCTGAACGTGCTGTTTCCACAGTCTGGAACAGTCTTCTCTCCCCTGCAAATTGATTAGTTCCTTTTCACCTCTGAAATTTCAGCTTAGTCACCTCCTCTAGGAAGCATTCCTAGCAGCCTCCTTTCCCAAGTTCAGGTGCATGCTCCCTGTGGGTGCGGCTTAGCACCTCCCATCTGTGACTCTGCTTACACGCCTGGTACTTTGACGGACTATGAGTTGGTAAGGGTGGGAACTCTTGAGTTTTCTTTGCCCTTGTACCCCAGCACCCAGGACAGTGTCTGAATGATAAGTTCATAATAAAGCTGACGGTGCATGATTTGGAGTAGAAAAAATATTTTTTAGTCGATGGCAGGTGGATAGATGATGGAAAGGTTATAAGTGAAGAATAAATAAGGCCCCCTCTGACATCTCAACTTAGTCACGGTTCTTTACCTTGACAAGTAACAAGAGCCAACTTGAGCAAGCTTAAGCAAAATAGAGACTTTACTGACGCAATATTGGAAGCACTCTGAAACTCAAAAATCATTGGGTTACATGAGAAACAAGAACTAGCAACTGGATAGCTTTTGGAAACCCAGAAAAAGATGTTCTCCATGTCTAATTTCCATTTCTTTCTCCTGTGAATCAATTTCATTCCTTTCTCTGCTCCAGCCTCATTCTCTCTGTCCCATCTGTATGTGTTGGAAAAGGCTGCCCAACAACTAGCTTATCTCTTTTCCTTAAAAGGAAAGAGACCAGACTAACTAGCAATCTGTAAATCCTAAAGCTGAAATCCTAGAAGGATGAATCTGATTGCTTCATCTTGGGCCTGAATTCTACCTGTATATCAAAAACTCTGATCAGGCATTGGGGTCCCATAGCATATATATGACTGCCAGGGTTGTCACAGTTCTTAGAGGAGAAGTGTTGTTTTCAGGTTGAGCAGACACTCCAATTGGTGACCACTACTATGGCAGACAGACTCCTTAGGTGACTCCCATGATCCTATTTCCTGGTGTTCATGACCTTGAGTGTTCCCAGGGTCTGTGACATGCTTTTAATCAACAGAATATGACAAAGGTAAAAATATATATGTAATTACATGTAGACGATTATGTACTAAGATTGTAGCATCCATCTTGCTGCAGCCTGGCCTCTAATTGCTCTGAGGTGACAGGGGGTCATGTTGGGAAACCCTACATGCCAAAGAAAGGAGGGTAGCCTCAGGTCAAGAGCCATCAAAAAAAAAACTTAGCTCCTCAGTCCTATGGCCATAAGGTACTAAATTCTGTCCATAATCTGACTGACCTAGGAACCAGATATAACCCAATCAAGCCTCAAATGAGATCACAGCTCCAGCCAATGCTTTGATGGCAGCCTTGTGAGATCTTAAGTGGGTAACCCTGCCTGGAATCCTGACCTACAGAAATTGTAAAATGATAAATGTATGGTTTGAGCTGCTAAGTTTCTGGTGATACTGTTACACAGCAATAGAAAACTAATAAACAAAAAAATATTTTTCAATTAAAAACTCCAAAGATGGTTCACAGATTCTTACTTCAAACCTGTAGGGTAAGCTCTGAATTAGGGCCATACTATTCTAGGTGGTCAAGGAATGGCACAGTAACCACTCGTGACAGTCAGTTGAAGAGATGTCCTTAACCTTAGGTAGGACATCCCCATTTGCACAGTGGACGAGGTTTGCCTTTGATCCTCAGCCTCTTCCAGGATGCTGATATGTTCTATTCAGAAACTTGCTCTCAGGAGATCTAGTGACAAGCCCACCTAGGGGCTTTGAGACATCATATTTAAGATGCCAACTTCAGGAGTTCAAACCGGTAGAGAGCCCTGAGGCATCAGGCAGGGGGCCCAGGGGGGACTGTAAGAAGGACTCTGAAGAAGGGCAAGGCAGCTTCCTGGAAACTCCTGTTCTTGAGCTGTATCTACAATGTAGCTTTATTTTGCCTGAACTATGTGTGGTCTCAAAGATACTGATTTTTGATGCCACTAGGTTGGGAGTGGGGGTTTTAGATGTTGTACATACCTAACTCAGGGGAGGAAAGTTCGTCTCTCACCTTCAACTTCAGTGACCACAGGTGGCTAGTGCATTGATCAGGAAAGACATCTGGCTTCTTCAACATAGAGTAAGGGATGAACAACTGTAATGCTGTAAACATCCACACTATTGTCCCAGACTTTACTGATAAAAATTGCTTAGGATGTTTAAAATTTCACATTTTCAGATCTCTTTCCTGAAATTCCTGGTTCAGTTGGTCTAGGTTGAACCCAGGAATCAGTGCTTTCAACAGGCCCTCATGTGACTTGTATCACCAGGACATGTTGGGAAATCTCTGTGGACTGGTGTTCAGGGAATTTGTTCCTCGTGATGTCAATAGTTCTGACCATCTGTTGGAGAGGTCACTGTGGTCCAAGATTGGAAAATGATGCCCATCCAAGACGCCCTCCTGAGTACTTCATGGGAGGCTCAGAGAATCCCCACTGCAAAGGATTTGTTGATGCATTTCTCAAATGGACAGGGTCAGGGATCTGCTCTAACCTTCCCCACTGCCCACCCATATGCCGAGGGACCCTGGAGGGACTGGTCTTCCATTAAGACTCTCTGGAAAATTGAAAACATGCAGCAAAATTGGTGCTCAGACAGAATGCACCTACGCCTTCGTGATGTGGCAAAGATCAGCCAAAGCCCCTCACTCTTTCTCCCATTTTTCCTTGTATCCTCCAGACCAGGCAGCACAGTCAGGCTGGCTCTTGTTTTTGTTTTACTCTCTTGTTCTTCCTTGTAAAGCCTCTATTTCTCTCCTCCAAAATGCCACCCTTAACAAGCCCTTCTGCTCACACAGAGTCAGCCTGTATCAATTCCAAGCATCACCTCTGTTGGAGAAGGCTGAGAGAGGCAGCTTCACCTTTCTTTGGTGTACATGTGTAAGAACCTTGACCAGAGAGTGAGCCCGCTGTGATCTTGTGGGACAGTCAGGAATGTGCTTGACTTTTGAGAAAGCTCTGGCTTCTGAGGTCTCCTCTAGCTGGTTCTGCCCCTCCATCTCTGGTCAGTCCTGCTGCCTGCTGACAGTGACCCGCTGAGAACAGGCCAACCCTGAAACATCATTTGCCAAAAGGTCATGGCCAAGGACAGGCAGGAATTGACAATCCCTATTGAACAAATAGGCCTAGCACTGCATCTGGCAAATAGGTGCTCCAGACCCCATAAAACGACATGGTTTTTCTGTCTCCAAGGAGTATGATTTGCATAAACACAATTATTTATTTAAGTATATTTTATTGATTATGCTATTACAGTTGTCCCATTTTTTTCCCTTTGCTCCCCTCTGCCCACTACCCCACTTTCCTCCAGCAGTCCCACCCACCTTAGTTCATGTCTATGGGTCTTGTATGTAAGTTCTTTGGCTTCTCCTTTTCCTATATTATCATTAACATCCCCCTGTCTATTTTGTACCTACCAATTATGCTTCTTAATCCCTGCACCATTACCCCATTTCTCCCCCTTCCCCCGCCCAGCTGATAACCCTCCAAATGATCCCCATACCTATGCTTCTGTTCTTATTCTAGTTATTTGCTTAGTTTGTTTTTGTTTTTATTTTTTAGATTCTGTTGTTAATAGATCTGAGTTTGTTGTCATTTTAATATTTATAGTTTTTTCATCTTCTTTTTCTTAAATAAGTCCCTTTAACATTTCATATAATAATGGCTTGGTGATGATGAATTCCTTTAGCTTTACCTTGTCTGGAAAGCACTTTATCTGTCCTTCCATTCTAAATGATAGCTTTGCTGAGTAGGATAATCTTGGTTGCAGGTCTTTGCTTTTCATCACTTTGAATTTTTCTTGCCAGGACCTTCTTGCCTGCAGTTTCTTTTGAGAAATTAGCTGATAGTCTTATAGGTATCCCTTTGGAGATAACTCTCCACTTTTCTCTTGCTGCTTTTAAGATTCTCTCTTCATCTTTAACCTTTGGCATTTTAATCATGATGTGTCTTGGTGTAATCCTCTTTGGGTCCATCTTGTTTGGGACTCTCTGTGCTTCCTGGAATTGTATGTCTATTTCCTTCAGCAAATTAGGAAACGTTTCCCTTCATTATTTTTTCACATAAGTTTTCAATTTCTTGCTGCTCTTCTGGTACCTCGATGATTAGGATGTTAGCACATTTAAAGTTATTCTAGAAGTTCCTAAGCCTCTCCTTGCTTTTTTCAATTCTTGTTTCTTAATTCTGTACTGGTTGACTATTTATTTCTTCCTTATGTTCTAAATCATTGGTTTTAACCCCAGCTTCCTTCCCTTCATCATTGGTTTCATGTGGATTTTCCTTCATTTCACTTAGCTTAGCCTTCACTTTTTTCCTTATGCATTTGTTATACTTAAACTTGTCTGTCAAGTCTGTGAGCTTCATTATCACCAGTGTTTTGAACTCTTCATCTGCTAGCTTGGCTGTCTTCTCATCACTTATTTCTCCCACTGGAACCTTGATTTGTTCCCTCTTTTGGGCCATACTTCTCTGTCTCCTCAACTTGACAGCCTTCTGTGTTTGCCTGTGTCTTAGGTAGAGCTGTCACACCTGTTACATTGTGAGGGCGGTGCCTTAGGTATTCAACAATATGAGGTGACCTGTTTCACCATGTTGTGGCACTGTATGTGAGGGAGGGGTCTGAGAGGGAACAATGCCACTTGCTTAGCACTTGCCCCTTTTCCAGGCAGTTCTCCTATTTTCTGTATGGGACTGGTTCCCCTCTAGCTGTTGCCCTGGTTGTGGTTCCCAGAGTGGGTGGATTTGCAGATGTTCTAGGACCATGGGGGCCGTCTAAACAAACAGACTCTGCTGAGAGACCTGCAGTTTATTCCTCTGCCCCAACCCCCACTGGTTTTCACAGTCATAAGCAATAAGGCTTTATTTTCCCCAGCATTGGAGCCATGAGCTGTGCAGTCTGGTCTGGGGCTGGAATTACTCCCCAGATGTCTCTCCTAACTTTTATAATGTGTGACTGCTCTTTCAGCTGGCCAGCTGCAACCACTGCCCCGCTGCTGCCGCCACTGCCACGCCACATCCTCTCCATCCCTTCTTTACCCCTTCTACCTGTCTAGATGAGTATTTTTTCTTTATATCTTTGTTTGTTGGGCTTCCATGCAGCTCAATATTCTGGTAATTCTGGTTGTTTTTAGTTTTGAAGCAGTTGTATTTCTTCTTATTGTTGTGGAGGGTGGTGAAGTATGTCTACCTACACTTTCATCTTGGCCGGAAGTCCCATAAACACAATTATTAAATCAAAAGTAATAAAAAGGAATTGAGTTTCTTTACTCCTATCTTTCAAAAACAAGAAAGAAGACATCGGTCCTTGCAATACTTACTGCGACCCCATTTCTTAGCTTATACTTTCCCCAGACCCTGCAGCTACCCTGGAACAACTCCAGCCCCTGACATACACACATATATGCACACTCACACATAGAGAATCACATGCTCACAAAAAACACACATGCAGGTGGACACAACATACATACCAAAATGCACACATGCATAAGCCCCTGCTATGTTCAGAGGATGGCACTTCCCCCTTATCCTCCCCATACCCCTACATGGAGTATTTCATTATAGAGACTGACTTGGCCTCTTCCAGCCTCTGTCAGTTTGCCATCTTACAGAGGGTGCTGAGGCGCAGATACAGAGAGTCCATCATAGCATTCTCTCCCCTGGCTTGGGCGGCAGCTGGGGGAGGTGGGAGGGTGAGGTGGCAGATGATGAGTCTGTGAGCGCCAATCAGTCCATTTGTCACATTACATGAGCTATTCTTAAAGGCAGGTGAGAAATCATGTATAGTTAACTGTGAAAAGACAGAACTTTCCAACACCCTGGAGGTGAGAAAACTAACACTGTTCCTCTTTGCTCTCACTAGATTGTGAGCTCTGTGGAAGGGGGCCCATGCCCTGTGGTCTGCATCTCTCCAGAACCTATATCATGTGTCACAACTGGTCAAAATCTTCCAGAAGGAATCATTTCTTGGGTAATTGTTATGTACAGGCAGGTAATTTATACATATTAATTAATCCTAATCTTTGCTACAATCCACATTATTGAGGAATAATATAATATAATAATAATAACACTTAAGTACTTATCTAGTCCTTAACAAGCACTGTTCTGAGTTTTTAATAAACATTAACTCATTTAATTTTCTCAACACCGCCATTAGGCAGATTTCATTATTATCCTCTGTTTACATGTAAAAAGTATAAAACACAGAGAAGCTCCACACCTGTAACTGATGGGGGCCTAATGGAGACCCAGTCCTGTCCTTAGCTAAAGGTCACCTGCCTCTCATGGCATTGTGAGTCAGAGCACATTCTCAGAATCAGGGCAGCTTGGCCCTTCACTTTCTAGCTGCATTAGCTGGAGTCGCTTACTCATCTGAACCTCAGTTTCCTGAATTGGACAAAGAAGAGAATAACAATTTTAAATTCAAAACTTTCTGTGAGGACTGAATTAATAAATCTTGCTGGAACAAGCCTGGCATGTATCAAACCCGTCATGAACACAACCATTATTATTATTTGCACCATATTGCAGACAAAAAAAACAGAACCAGAAAGGTTAGCTCACTCACCTAAGGCTACAGAGCTCAGTGGTGGTAGATATAAGGTGGACACCTAGGTTGTTTTGTAATCCTTTTACCTAGCAAACCTTGTCACTACATGTTCATTAAAATCCAAGGTGCAAAAGTGCAGCAACTTGTCCTGAGAGTTTATTTCTTCTAAGCAAGTACCACTTCTGTGTAACACCAGCTCCCAGTAACATTGGACATTCTGGGATACATGTTCCCAAATCTGCAGATTATCAACAGAATTAGATCTAAATGTCAGATTACATCCTGTCTGATATTTGGCCTTCCCCAAAGACACATAAAATGAAAACCTTTGTAGACTGATTTGCTATTTTCCAAATCATTTTCCAGACTCTTTATTCTCCCCAACCTTCAAAGTCCTGCATTAGCCCCTCTCCCTTAAGGACATGGGCTACAGTTCAACACATGTGGTCTCCAGCCCACCTTTGCTAGACAGGGTCCCTCAGGCAATCTCTGTAACATGCGAATCCCTAAGGGGCTGAAACTCAGCATGGAAAACTATAGCTCCGAGGGGCGTGTGCAGTTCATGAAGTGGATGGCTGCTGTGAGCGATGGTATGTTCCCCAAACTCAGGATCGCTACTCAAGGGATGTAAGCTGAGCCCAAATTAGAGAAAACCTGTTTTGCATTTTGGGGTTGTAAATTCATCTCTTACCCTCCTACCTCTAAATGTGATACAGATTAAACTCTCGATCGTTTCAAATTAAACTTTAAATTGTTTCAAAAATACACTTTCTAAATAACAAATTCTCGGTTACATGGAAAACAAGAGGTGATAAAAATCAAACTGGCATCTTTGTATTTTTTGACTTTTTTAGGGTTGATGTCAAAAGAATAGCCATATTTTTCAACAACTTTAGAAGACATCATTTTGGTAAGCAATCTTCCGGTTCAGAAAATTGTCTTCCCTTTGAGTAAAAATTTAGTGATACCCTATTTTCATATAACTAATTGGTAAATACCATGTGCTTATAAATCAAAATGAAAAATACTATGTTAGTAAATCAGAGAAACAGAGTTTGATAAGACATATTATATATGAATAGTCTGGGTGCTGGAATAGATCTGTATAACTTTAGCACTCAGAAGTAAGGGCCATATAAAACAAGAGAGCCCCAGTAAGTTCCAAAGCATGGTTTTTATTAGGATTGCCTATGTCTCTGTGGAAGGAAAGAAGTATAACTATGCATACAAAGTGTATTGCATTGACTTAAAAATATTGCTTGCTTTAAGAAAAGTCCAAATTAAAACAAAACAAAAATGAATTAGCAGATAATTTTCTCAGCCAGAAGTGGATTCTACTTAACTTTTATTTGTTGGCATGTGTTTTAACAAACATCTTAAATTACCAGCACTTTTAAGATGTCCTGTTTTGTCCCTGTGACATAGCTTTCAGGGATATGAGGCTCTAATATTTTATGATTCAAGAATCCTAAATACATTTTTTTTCTAAAATCAGCCAAAAAAGTGCAGACTTTTAAAAAGTTAAATAAAAATATAAAGGCATTAGTGGGATATTGTATTTTAAAACATGCCACAAAAAATCTCTCTCTGATGTCGATAATCAGTTCCTGATTATATCTGTCTTTTTTAAACTAATCTTTCTGTAGCTAAAAGAAGCTTAATTTAAAAAAAAATAGACAAGTCCTTCCTAAGCTGTGTACTTTAGGCATTTTGGGTCAATTATATTATGAAATACTTTTTTTCTTTTTACTTTTTTGATAGGACAATCTATTAAAACATTACTCTCATTGTCTTGGGGAAAACTTTCTTCTTAATTCCAATGATCATTCTGTTAAAACTCAACATTTCTTGGAGAAAGGATGAGAACCTTTAAAAGCTGTGCTCTCTGGTTCCCGTGGCTCAGGCACCAGCATCTGTCTGCCTGGATCTAGGGACCCCAGAGCCAGAGCAGAACACAGCTACCTGCAGCTGCCTTGGTGAAGTTTAGTTCTACTCTTAATTTTCTGCCGTGAGCCCAGCATTTTCTATTTTACCAAGTCAATTTAGAAGAATATTGAACCCAAGTCCAAGGTTTGATCATTTTGATGTTTCATAGAAATCCAAGCCCAGTATTATGAAAAATATGAGCACCTAAAGGGAGGGAAGATTCAGATGAAGGGCTGAGAGGGAGCTCCTCGTCAAGCTCTCTAAACCAGCGGCAGCGTTTCATTCCCTCACGAGCAAGGGAGATCTCAGAAACACTGCGAGCATTCACCCTGCTGCGCCTCCAAAGCTTCTACCTCTGAACAGGTATTTCTACAAAGTGGTGGTCCACCTTCCTGCTATGGGTTGGTGAACTGACCGAGCCTTTTATGTGAAAACATAAGACCCTTCTTTAATTCAGCTATGGAGAAAAGTCAAGTTACCAAAGAACTACAAAAAAAAAAAAAAAAAAAAAGAAAGAAAGAAAGGACAACAATAGAAGAACAGAATCTGTGGCAACCTATTAGTCTATTTTGGGGTGTGTACACAGTTTCAGTTGGGTGTGCATTACCCACAACCCCTCCACGTCCCCATCCTGAGCTCAGTGTCTGAAAGTAGAGGATAGGTGCAAGTGACCTCCTGAAGTTCCTTTCAGTTTTGGGGGCTTAAAGCCTGGAGTTGAAATTATTTTGTCCTTGAGTGGATTTGCTTATTCTTTGTTAAATCTATGATATGGCAGAAGAATTAATGGTTCTGGGGTTTATTACTTCTTTCCCCCTTTAAAAAATACCTTATTTCCCCCCGGAGGGCAGGGGTAGTACTTCATTCCTGTCAGGATCTCCACAAAGCAGGGTCCAACATATTCTGAATTGATTTGAAGTCACATGTTTTGATCACTTGATAGTTAATTAAATTCCTTACACACATGGGGTATCCAAAGAGGGTTAAGGATTTGGTCTTCAGAACAGAAGAACATGTAAAAGTGATGTAGATCTATCCTGACACAGATCTGTAAGATATAATCTTGAAAAGAAAAAAAAAATGTGGAACAACACTAACAATATGAAACCCCCTACAATATGATAAAAGAGAAAGCAACCCCTTAACCATTTGCTTACTTAGGCATGTATGTGTGAATACAAATGTATAGAAAAACAACAGTTAACCACTGCAATGACCTCTACAAAGAGGGTAAAATGGATAGAAGGTATTTAACACTATTGGACATGTTTGTAGTTGTAACAACCAAACTTTATTAATTCAATACTTGTGTTCTTGAAAATAAGCAAAACAGTAGTAGGTCAAACAAATTTCAACCCACCAGGGAAATTCAGACAGCAAAAATAAAGCTGCACAGCTTATGAAAACACACAAAATGCCTCCTAAAATGAAATCAGAGAGACACGGAAAGGGTAGTGTTGGGGGCACTTTTTAAACACTGTTGTGCTGTTCATATGTATTCTGGAAGATGATACAAATGAGCAGAAGTCACAGTCATGTGAACCAAATGTGGAAGCAGAGCCATTTTAAAGACAAACCCTTAAAAAAAAAAGGTTTGAACATGGAAGTCATAAATAGATATATACTTAATTTTAAAAAATTGAAAACATTTTGATGCTAATGGTTTTTGTGGAGATTTGAAAATTATCTAAATATTTGATGAAAACCTCCTCACTTGAATATTTAACAAAATATTTATAAAGAAAATTTTCATCCTGGATGAAATGGAATTTTTCAACCAAGTTAACATTATCCCTTTTTCTGTATTATTTTGTTTAATCAATATAACATTTTATTGAAAAACATTTCAGGGTCACTGTAGAAAATCAGAATGTACAGAAATAAGAAAAGATAAAATATTAGAACACTCATAATTTCACCAACAATATTAAACTTGGATTATATTTTTGCTGACCCTGTTATGCATATATATATCCATATTACAAAAAAAAATACTTCTTGCAAAAACCTTTTAAACTTAATGTATTGGAACAATTTTCATGCTAATAAATCATTAAATTTTCTTTTCTTAAATTTTATTTTTTAATTTCAATTCAAATCCACTTCATTTACTTTTTCAATTAAGTTTTATTTTTCAATTACAGTTTACATTCAATATTATTTTGTATTAGTTTCAGGTGTGCAGCATAATGGTTAGACTATCATATATTTTATTTCAAGTATCTACTTGGCATTATACAGAGTTAAATATTTTTAAACTTGGGGACAAGAATGTTTCTTGTTCATTAAAGTACTCTCATCAAGAATGCACTCAATAAAAACCATTAATTGTTTTGAGCAATCACATAACTTTTGAATGTCCCTTTATAAAACATTATCAAATGAATTATTTTATTTGATCCTGCTAAAATCTGGTGAGGGAAGAAAGCCAACCCTGTTAACATACAGGCTTTACAGGTGAGAGAGAAAAGTCTGAGCATGTGCCTGTCCTCCCCAAGTTCAAGCTCAGCTGGCGAGTCCGGGAGGCAGGACCTGATCCCAGGACTCCTGATTGTGAATCCGCCGCCCCACTTACTGGACTCCAGTCCCCCATTGCCTCCTTCCTTGAACCAAATGGAATCTCCTCAAAACTGCCCAGCACCCCACAACTCTAGTCCTTCGCACCACATACCTTATTTTATTGTTTCTCAAAGCACATTTTCTGGCCTCTCATTATTTCCCGTTTTTAAAGGCTTGTGTTTCTTGTTGTCTTTTCTAGAGCAGTCAAACCACGCTGGTGTCCGGCTGTAGCTCAGCACCAAGCACAGCACTCAGTACATAGTAAGTGCTCAACCAAGGCTTGCTGAGTGCACATCACACCGCAGCCTCCCTTGCTTGAGCAAGCACAGTGTGGAGAGATGTGGAAAGAGACGAACATGGGCTCAGATGAGCATGCACGTCTGCTTAGGTTTATCTGAGTAAACAGACCCAGGTTCTTCCTCTAAACTGAATCAATATACTGGTTGGATCATATTAAATTTCTAACTTCAAACTTTGGGGTTAATCAACAAAACAAAATAAGATTTCATTAAAAGCAGGTACAGCAACCATTATTTGAGCTAAAAAGAAAAACCAAAACCAAAAATTAACAACCATTGATTTTTAAAAGGGGAAAATTCAACCAATAATTTTATTATCTCAATAACCAGATAATTGCATCTTCAATCACTTACCAACTGCTATTTCTATGTATTATAGGGAATATTGGGGTGCATATTTGCAGTTTGTTTATTATTAACTACTTTCCCTGTTTTATAAATAGGACCAGTAGGAAGGCCCCCTAGTGGCCAGTTACCGATTACTTCTCTACTGGATAGGCACATCAAGTTCCTTAACTAAAAGCAGTCCTGACTCGGCTGCATTTCTACTTAATCGCGATGGTCAGAATAGTGAAAATAAAAACAAAAACAAAACAACAACAACAAAGAAAAAACAAGCTTTTTTTCACAGATGGCTAAAAATTCTATTGAAATATTTATTCTCTTTTAAAAACTCAACGTCTTTTCTATGTTTACAAATATAAGAACTCCTATAAAAAGCTAAGGGAGAACAAACTGTATTTGTTTCTTGACTACTACCTATTCCGAGGTTTTGCTTTTTCCTAATCATTTTTCCCCAGAAATATTCATCCAAAGAACCTATCATTATATATTACTACACATTTCATATTGGAATGTCTTTATTATCAAATTTTCCCTAACTTCAATTTGCCATAGTAGAATAGTAGCATATTTTTAAATTTACATATTTGAAAATTATTGATTTTTGAAGTATAAGTTTATTTCAAAGAATAACTAACTTTATTTTTAAATATATTAAAACTAAAACATTATTTGAATAGTGTTGGGCTGAATGTGATATCACCAGGAATTATATCAATAACAAAAGTTATATCTCAAAACTTGAAAACAAAATAACTCTCCCTATATATTTGAAAATGGGTCTTTTTCATTTTGAAAAATGATGTTAAATTGTACACATTTAAATATCTTTAATTAATTTTTATACTTCTAAGACACATTCTCTTAAAAACAAAATGTAATATCTGAAGTCTTTCCTGTGATGATAAAATATTACAGTTTTACATTAAATGGAAAAATTTTAATCATTTTTTTAAAGGAAGTAGTAAAAAAAAAAAAACCCAACTCAGTCGACTTTACCTTTGTATAAAGTAATTCTTCTTTCAAGATTTGCATTTCATCCCCATACTAATCCAAGTCCATGCTATTTCAGTACATGTAAATGCAAATAAAAGACTGTGATGAAAAATAAGTGACTGATGAATTTTATTTTGTGAATCTGGGACTCTTCCATCAGTTCATATAGTTTCTTTTCACTAATCTTTATTATCTCATTTCATTGCACTCCTTTCAATAGATGAGTGACTTTGATCATTTTTCAAAAATGAAAACACACATCAGCCATGTATGCTCGTATTTTTCTGTCCTTTGTACAGAACTATGCAAAATAAAAAGAGGCATATCTTTCTTTTTCCAATACAAAGCTTGTGTTTCATTGCTAAGTTTTTTATACATCATAATTTCTAGCAGCTTCTTCTTATGTTACCATTAGTGGAATAGTGGAATAGGAAGATCATTCTGGCCATGTAAATTATTATTAGCAAGATTGTTCATGTACACAAAAGTGGAGACTTTCCATTCAAGTACTTTAGTTCTTTTCCAAGTTATGGAGGATATTATACAATTTAAAAGGGAAAATCTAGCAATCATTTGTGGGTCAATGAAAGCAAGAACCAAAAACATCTCTTAAAATGTTTCTTGAACTCAATTAGGTGGTGTCCTCCACCTCCCTTTGTGCTTCTGTAGGAGATAACATATTACATACTATGAAATACTACTGCTTTATTTTTACAACTTTATTTTGGAATTTAGCTATGGAGGAAGTGGAAAATTTTAAACATGTTAACTGCATGGATTAAAGAGGTGGCTCTTCTGTGCTTCCTTTGTGTGGGGTGAACGGTCAGATCCAGTCCCCCACTTTCCCCCAACCAGCCGACAGCCACCGCACCGTACTGCATGTACAGACAACAGGCCTTGACATCTTTGCTGTTAGAATATATAATCACCCAGAGTTAGAAGTGGAAAAGGGAGCCTCCGATCATAAGCTCATAAAAGGCAATTTCTATGTCAGAGTGGTGGACTGCATAAATATAGAAAGGATTTATTATGAAGTTCTGTAATGATGTTGGCACCAGCAGCACACTGCTGGGCTACGTTCTATCACCAGAATCCAGGAACTTGCACAAACATTGAACCACTGTGTTCTCAGTGACAATAACGAGAGTGGCTTGACGATTGGCTGGCATGGTCACAAAAGACACATGCTGGCATGTTTCGAAACAGAAATGATAGATCTGCTGCTGGGAGTTTATAATTATTTAATCAAACCCAGACTGTAGGACCTGAATGGACATCATGTGTCCTCCAAAGAGTGGAAAAAGGACAGAACTCAAACACTGACAGACTCCACTGGGATCACGAGAGGCAAGGGGCTATTTGGGTGTGTGCTTTCCCTGGGCAGCCAGGGCCCATCCTAGGTCACTCCTTCTGAGCCATGTCATCCCCCCAGTCCAGGTCAGAAAGAAGACAGTTACCAGCCATCCTCTTGATGTGCTGATGGAAGTGGGATCAATTATATTTCCATGAAAGGAATGAAACTTGTGTCCTTCTCTGAACAGGAAACCACTTATTTGATCCAACTCTTTCTCCAAAACACACGCACATGCACACACTCACGAAGAACTTGTGCCAGCTGCTTACTTTATGTAAACATAGTTTTAGATCCTAGAAGAATAAAATGCTCCACCCTCATTCAACCCCACCACCCATGTTTGGGGAAATAAGATGATGGGTGTGTCATGGTCATGAAATGTCTCATGACACTGGATGTTGGGGGACCAGGATCTGGGATGCAACTGGACTTTGCTCTTCAAATCAGCTTTTAATTTCATCACATCCTGATGAAAAAAGTAAGGGGAAAGAATGAGGTTTTCACAAGCAATAATTGTGTGTTTTGGTGCAAAGAGCACAAATTGTTAGATTAAATTAGCATTACATTTCATTCCTAGCCCCTAAGAGATTTGGGAATTTAAATAAGGTGCTGTCTTAGATTTAATTGTTACATGTAAACTTTAAGTTTCTATTTTAAAGACCCAAGAAATGGACTGATGATATCATGAAGGCAAAGCTGTTTTTGTTTGTTTGTTTGTTTTTTAAGGATATTGAGTTAAAGCAAACTGGCAGTAGAGAATATGAATTCAATGTGATCTTGATATAATTTATCAAAGTATTAATTCCTAAAGTTTTCTCCAATAGATAGTCTGGATATCAGATTCTTCATTCTTCCCCCCTCACCCCATTCTGTTGTTCAGTCTTTTTGTATAGCAATGCTCCAAAGGGTGGATGCTACCACCAGAGCAGATAGTAATTTGTTTCTTCCTTTTCTATATTGGAATCCTATGTAATATGTTTAAACCAGGGATGTCATATAACTTCTTGATGTTTTCTTCTTTATTAACTAACTGTAAAATTATACAAATGGCACATGTATACATTTTTATTGTAAATAAAATGGAAAAAGGAATGGGAACCCCCCTTCAGTGTCCCCAATCCCAGTTCCTACTCCCTAACCCCAAAGGTTACCATCAGTAATAGATAGGGTGTGCAAATTTTCTTCCCCCATAAGCTCTTTGTTAGGAACAAATTTCTGAAACAAAGTACGGAAAATATTTAACCTTCTGCCACAATTATTAGGTTTTTATGTTTAAGAAGGAAAAATGCCCAAACACACAAAAGCGGAAAATCCCCAAACAATTTGGTAAAATACTCATTGTAGGTTTCTTCCTTCTAAAAATGTCCTCTAAGGTTTTGACAGACATATTTTCAAACACATGTAAAGACATCTCTATTTTAGTAAAGAAACTAAAACTGAGGTCAACTCCTTAAAAAAACATAGAATCTTTTATCAATTTCTGAAAGAGGGAAAAGAGTATTAGAAGAAAATACTTTAAACCATGTTTCAACCACTCATATCTGATATTCAGTCAGTTTTGTCTTTTTATTTTTTGCACTGTACTGGTGTCATTCTTTAAAAATTTGTGTTTTGGGGCATTTTGAAACCAGTCTCCTCCATGAAATAAATGTACATTTTAAAAATTGTTGTTTGTTTTTAATTGGCATTTTAAAAGGAAAATCAACTTCTCTTTATTCTTCTTTTATATAACTTCAGTAATTTAAAATAGTTTATATAGAATCTATAATTAAACAAAGATGTAGACTTATTTTAAGGGTTGCAGTCAACATTTTAATTTAATTTTATAAAAGAATTAAGAGAAATTCACCTAGCAGATGAGGTCACCTTATATATAAAATGATCAAGCAAAGATGATTAATAAAATTATCCTGAGAATCTTGCATCTCTCTTTTCCTGTCCTCTGAAAATGCCTGGGAATTTCCATGCTTATGTTTCAAGCATGTATCCTGACTAATAACTTATTGTTTACAGTCGTTAGCTTGTGCTGAGTTCCTTTAAAGATGTTAGGTATCAAGGGTGCCATTTTCTATTGCCTGTCAGAAAGCTCAGGAGCCAAAAAACTTTTTAAGTGCACCTTTAGGCTATGCTTAGTCTTTACGTGATGCTAAACTCCGAGTAAAAAGGCAAAACCAAGCTGAGAAACTACCCAGTCATTTGCCTGGCACAATGTCAACAACTGATCCAGTCAAAATATTGAATGCTCATATTTTATTTGCTTTTTAACTGAGATCCTTCTACAGAGAGGGAGAGAGATAGGCAGGAACTCTATAGCAAGAAGACATGTGGTGATTCTACTTCAGAGGGGGCTGTGTATGAAATGAAATGTACAGGGCAAGGCAAAACTATGTTTACAATTGTGAGTTCACAAAATAAAGTTTATTCTTGTATTATTATTTATTAATTATTGTATTATTTTACAAAGAAGCAACTGTTAACCTAATTTTGTCCCTGACTTTGAGGAATACACAACCTGGTACAGAAGATTAGACCAACTACATAAGATTAATGGATAATTTTGACCAAGAGTAATAAAATAAAATTGATATTATAAAGATCCAAAGGAATTACATGTTGATAAGGATTTCTATGTTGCTGGTGTGTGTGTGTGTGTGTGTTTTCTTCCCTGTGTTGTTCTCTTTGTCTTTCATTCATAGAGAAATGGAATTTGGTGATAGTTCAGTGATCTGCAGCTTAGCCACTATTCCCTGCATCCCTCAAAAGTTAAAGTTTTGTCTACATAGCTTCATTGAAGTCATTCACCCAACAGGCATTCATTGAGCAATTACAATGTTCCAGCAACGCATTGGTGATGGAGTCACAGCATTCAATAAGACAGGTGCTGTTTCAAAGAGAGCTGAGTATTGCAAGGGAGTTTGGAAACAACAGGGGAGTATAGAGATGGAGAGAACTCACTTACCAGGTTTGGGAAGCAGGTGATAACAGAGGAGGTGACTTGGCAATGGTAAGAAGTGCAGTAACTCTTAGACATGAGCAAAAGGAAGGGGAAGGGAGGAGCCAGGTAGGACTTAGGTAAAGGAAGTCTGTTATTCACTGAAATGGGAGGTAATATTGCAGCAGTGTTACGTTTCTTTGTCCTTTTCTGGAAATCCTGAATGTGGGTGCCACTTGCACATGCATTCATGGAGTGGATGTAGTCTCTCATAGACAGGGATTTCTCCAGGGCACATTATTGCCATAACTCCAGCACAGACCACCTCATCTCACTCTAGGTGAGTTGATAAATGTGGAGGTTGGTGTTTATCCACAAAGTGCAACATAATATGATTTATTATTGATTAATTTGCCAAAGCAAAGGAAGACAGTTTTCTGGACTCTTCTATTGCCAGTAGCATGGGAAGTGCTTAATAATCTATATTTGGAGTATTTGGAGTAATATCTCTTTTTGGTCTTGACCATTTCATGTTACCTCAAAGAACTTGGATTCATGGAGACTTTCCGAGGCCATAGGCCAGTGAGTGTGCCCAGCTCTGCCAATAGCCCTGACTTGTGAGGGTGAGCACACATTGGAGGTATTAGTGGCTCCTTCATAGCACCGTTTTGGTTTTTTTTTTCCACCCATGAATTATCAACAAAGATAAACAACATTTTTGTAAAGTTCTTCGAAATGTGGCTTCCTTCTTTATTAGAAACCTGGTAGTTTCATATCCAGGGAGAAGACTTCTCTGTTGCTTACTCTCTAGTGTTTTAAGAGCTCAAGTCACATTTATGGGCTGAAGTCAATCTCACAAAGTTAAAAATGAGCCCAGGCTTTCTGCTTTCTGACTCATTCATGCAAATAATAGGCTGAACTAGACTCTGAGCTGAGTTTTCTCTGTTAAAAGAGAGCCAGGTGGGTCATCCCAATAGAAGAACGTCAGCCATCTGCCCAAAAGGTGACCTTATATAGTTAACAAAGGCTTCAAAGCTTCAATGATTACAGAGTGGTCCTTCCCCAAGGGCTTCCAGTAGAAGTTCCGGGCAATTTCAGCTATAAAGAAGTGTGTGTGTGTGTGTGTGTGTGTGTGTGTGTGTGTGTGTGTGTGTGTGTGTGTGTATGTGTGTGTGTGTGTGTGTGTGTATTGGGGGGAGTGCAAATTAGAAAATGAGAAATGAAGACTACATAGGGGATGGCAAATGGGTGTTAGCCCTGATTGATTAGTGGATCCTACTTGAGCACTGGATTGAAAGGATTGGAAAATTACATCTGGGCAAGGGCACCATGATTGATTCTCAATGTCTGCCTTAGGTACAGAGAGGGATGTCAGTTCACGTACATTGACTTGTCCTCACTGAGAGTTGCTTATAGTCATCTAGCTCAAGTTTTCTGTGGGTCTTTGTAAGCAAAAACTGTATTTGGAAACAATTTATAATTTTCAAAGATGTAAAGATATGAAAGGATACAGTCTATAGAGAGATTGTAAATAAATTAAGTGACATGATATTTAGCAAATGGCCAGTATAGAGACATGAAGGGATTGTTTATTTGAACACTTTGTAACTGACTATTATAACTATCCATTCTAAAATAATAATACTATATGGAGCAGCAACTTAGAGTGAGGGGAAATATTAGTTATAAGAATACGCATAATAAATAATAATAATAGCCACAACATCTAGCCTTTATTGAACATCAATTAGGTATCAAGTCCTTTTTTTGTGTTTTATGTATACTCTATGTTATTTATTCCTTAGAAAAGCCTTGGGAGGAAGTACAATTGCAGTTCCATTAAAAAAAAAGAGAAAACAGGCTCATAGAGGTAAGGTAAGTTGGCCAAGGTCACACAGCTAGAAAGTATTGACAGAGTTGTAATTTGAACTGATGTGGTCTCTCATTGGGTATTAATTGGGCTTTCAGTATTCACCATGATATTGCACTGCCCTTATAGCTCATGCGCAGTCAAAGGTCAATATTGTAATCATAAATAATAATACAGCATAGCCACAAAGCTAAACAGAAGTTATCCAAAAGTACCCTCTATACAGTAGAGGAATTTCCTCTCATCTCAGAGATTCTGCCTAACGATGGTTGAACTCCTAGAAACAGCTGCCAGGGATTGCATGAATGATCTCAATATTCAACACGGATAATATCCAGATGAACAAGGGAAGTAACTGAAATCTGTTACACTCAGAGAATGGACAAGCAAATGCAGATAACTTCTATGGAGCAGGTATCAGGATTTATGCCCCCATAAATTTACTGTGAGCATTTTGTGTGCCAGATTCATTGGGAAATAACCAGACAGGAGCCTTTTCTATTTGCAGGGTCTATTGGAGAGGAATCCAGACAGGCACATAGATAGACAGTATAGAATAAAAGCCCAAATATAAGTGTCCAAAACTGACTAATTCTACTTGGGTGGTATGAGGAAAATATTCTGGAGAGGAGGGAATCTAAACTTGACCTTGAAGTTTGAATGGCAGTCCAAAAGGCACAAGAGACAGCATTCCTGGCAGCAGTAACCAAGATGAGCAAAGACCCAGAGACAGGGAAGGTCATTGTGCATTTGGAGATCTCTGCACTTGCTCAAGCAGAAGAAGAAAATATGTGACTCTTGTATGGAGGAAGGAAGTGGACTATGTAGCCAGGGCCTTAAGAAACTATAAGGACTTGGATTTTGTTTTATAGACAATGGGGAGCCATGGAAAGTTTTGGAGCAGAGGAATGTCTTATTAGACTCTAATATTAAATGATCATTATGCAGCTGAACTGAGAGGGAAAAATACTGGAGGCAAAGACTACTTCAGAAGCCCAACAAGAGTTAAGCAAGGCTTGACCAAGGTCATGGTCAGGGACCTGGAAGGAGGAGATGTGCAGAGTGAGTCCCTGTGGGAGCTGAAACTGGCAGGAGGTAGGGGCTGCAGTAGCAGCTATCTCTCATGTTCAAGGCTAACATGGCCTCTTTTTTGAGTCTCAAACACACTACACGTTCAGGTACGGGCAGGAGGGCAGGGACTTTGCATGGGGGAAAAGGGTCAGCAAGCTTCTGGTGTGGGAAAACTGTGCCGACCTCCAGCATTTTTCTAGGGCCTTGACATTGACGTGACCCTGACCAACATCTTCTTTTTTAGTCATGCTTGTACTTTTCCACTTAAGTGAGACGCAAGCCCAGTTCCAGAGGGATTCCAGGAAGCCCAGAAAAGTGACATCATCTCCCATCTTGTGATAAAGCAGGCATGTTATAGCTCTGTTTTCAATCCTAAAATCTGGAAGTTGGGAAGGACCTTGACCATCCCATCTGACTCCCCTTGGGCAAGAGAGAAAGGTATGCAAACAGACCATCAACCATGCCAAGAAGCTGTGAGGTGATGTGGCTACAGATGTTTGATCTGTAGGGGACCAAGACTTTATCCTATGTATGTCCAACGGCTTCCCTGAAGTCACAGCTAGAACAAATAAACTCACATTTATGAAGGTGTATTTTGGGAGTGAAGCAAATTGGCACTGCATTGTCTCAGACCAATAAAATACTAAATTGCTATATAAATAATACCTTGTCATGAAAAGAATCCCCTAAGTTAATATATCCATATTAAATTAGGCTAATGCTGTATTAGGCTAATACAACACTGTGCTAATTCAGAGTCAATGAATTTAGATATATATATCAGTATTTAGTTAGATTAAAACAACCCATAGCCAAATGCTCCTTCAGCCAGGAGCCCGATGTTCCTAAACATTAGATGTTCTTAACATTGCCATCATTATCATTTATGGCAAATGTCTTCTCATCAACTTTTATTGGCATAGTTAGCTCCTTGGTGGCAGGTCTTCATGTTGTTGACTTAAATTAAGGACATCTTACCTATATTTAAATTCAAAATAAAACATTTTGCAGAAAGCTCCAATTATAGCTGGAGAAGGCCACCCATACATGTGGTCAATTCCTTTTTTTGCCCCATCCAGATGTTCTGCCTTAAAGAATGTTCCTGTGTCTGCAGCATGCCAGCCTTATTCAGGAGTTCAGTATGTGGACAGACTCAAAAGGGCTTCTTTCACTTCTTTCTCTGCCATCACAATAAGCCGGCAAAGGATTGTGAGGGGGATAGAGTGACTGAGGCTTTCACCCTTTGCCCCTCACAGATGTAAATATCTATCCAGGCTTCCCTTTATAAGCCCTCCTCAATCTATCCTGAGGTGGGGGTATTTGTAAGGACAAGGACATTATTCTAAAACCTGTCAGTCTGCATGTTAAGTGTATTGTTGCATGTTCACGCCTGTGCTTATTTTTAAGTAAATTTCTGTGTCGTTTTAAGAGCATCCTGAGACAAGAAGATTACTCAAGGATGAATGGGATGGGAAAATTTGGGCTTGGCTATTTCTGGAATAAGGCAGTTCATTGGAGGTCCTAGCAAACTGTCCCATTTAGAATGGTCCTAGTAGCTGCAGTCCTGTGCAGGAATCACCTAGGTCAGTTTTGTTCAATCTTAAACCAGCTTGATGAGCATTTACTAGGACAGGGTTAGAGATTAACTTTCTCCAGCTCGACCCAAGACCAACTGAACTAGCTCCTGGGCCTTGGGTTGTAACAAATTCCATGGGTGGGTTTTACGTGCGCTAAAGTATGAGAAGCATTCATCTAGGATGCGGAGTTGTGCCATACACTCAGTATCGTTAAAACCTACTTGACTTGGGACTGTCATTTCCATGATAAACTTTTTCACCTTCAACCCTGGTGTTCTGGAAACGTAACCATAAATGGAGCCCAAGCTCACATCCTCTCTCAGCTCCTGATAGTCTTTCACAAGTTGCTGGAATATTTTGAAATTCTTAGTATTAAATATAGGGCTAGATATGTGATAAGGAGTTAAGCATAGATACGTTTCATGTTCAAAGACTAAGGACACTCACAAATGTGCCAGAAAAGACCAATATTCAACCAATGATCTCTTCTATTTTGATAAGCTGTTTGAAAAACACTTTTAAAGATCATCTCATTTCCTTTGCTCAGATAGTTAGCCAAGCAAAAGATAAAGCTGACATTTTATTCCCATTTGAAAAGGAATCTGAGGCCCAGCAGAATATGTTCTGAGAAGAACACTCTTAATCTGGAAGTCCAACTATATTATATCGTGTTTTTAAGACTCTCCAGTGGAGCATGTTGCAAAGGTCCACAGTCAGAAGGAAGATCTATGTGCTGAATCAGATTAGTCTGTCCTCTGGCATTCCATCCATGGGAATTTGCAACCTCAAATAAAGGGGGAGGCTCAAATCCCACCCACGCCACAGTGCCACAGCGATGTTTGTTGGAGCTCTGCCACCTCAGGCAAAAAGACCAAAGTCAGTGGAGGGCCTTATACCCAGTGGAAAGCCAACAATGTTTTGATTTTAATGATTCCTAAGGTGTCCTAGTTAAAAACCAGGCTAGGCAACCACTTAGCAGATGGTTAATACTTAGACTATTTAGTCATTCGAAACAATGCAATTAAGGATGAATCATGGCTCAGTAACCTAAACAAAATCAAATTAACAAATGGGCGGCACTCCCTTTGGTCTGGGAGGCTAATTCAAACCTCCCACCTCCAAGATCCCCGAAACTTGTTGTGCAGCTTTCAGGCCATCCAGACTCTGAATTCTTTCCCAGTTTAGCACAGACCCAGTTATAGTCCATGGATGTATAGCTGACTACTGAAAGTAAAGGGTATCTTCAAGGGGCTTGCCATGTAGAATCTCTGGACTAGGATACTATAGGGTAATGAGTAGGAATGCATATTTTAGAATCAAACACACTAGAATCTGAATCCCAGTCCAACCCTTACTAGCTAAGTGACCAAGGGCAAGATATTTAATTAATTTTCTTGTCTAAAATATGGAAATAAAAATAGTACCATATATATTTATATGTAATATATGTGTGTGCATATCTATATGCATATACATGTATATTTATATATGTAATATATGTGTATACCATATATATGTATACTTTATCCAATAAGGATAATTATTAATTTGCTTAGGTACTTAATCAAGTCTATAATACTATTAAAATAGTATAACTCATTACCAGACCATTTCCTACATTACAATGTTATCTCCAATTTTTCTCTTGATACAGACGTATGATGATTAGTACCTTTGGAACTGTAAATATTTTAATGGGATTATAGACATTTGGAGTGTGAAAAAATTCTATCTAGATTTTTTAGAAGAGGATCCATGGAAGCATGGTGACTTGCCCATGTTTTTGTCATTTGAGATAAAGGCGTGGATAGATCTGTTCTTATCCAGTGGCCAAGTTGTTTTTGAGACAGAGAGAAGCCAGATTTCCTCACCTGGGAATTGAGATGTGTTCTCAACAACAGTACTGCTCAAGAGAAATATAATGTCAATTAAATAAGTAATTTAAAATTTTCTAGTAGTCAGACTTTAAAAAGTAAAAAGAAATAGATGAAATTAATTTTAATAAGATATTTCATTTATTCCAATATACCCAAAATATTTTCTAAAATAGAGTCAACATGAAAATCTATTAATGAAAAATAATACATTTTTTGCATTATATTTTCAAAATTCTAGGGTGTGTCTTATCCTTATAACACATTTTAATTCAGATACTAAATTTTCATTATTCATATTCGACCATAGTTTGATTTCACAATATTTCTGGGTAAAAAGTAGATTCCCATACCACATTATTCCAAACATACTTAAAAGTTGCTCAGTATTTGAATGGAAGATTAGGTTTAAAATAACACTAACTAAGATAAAAATTCAGTTCATCAGTTGCACTAGCTAGACAGCCACATTTAAGTACTAAATACTTACATGTGCCTAGTTAGCTGCCCTATTGGATATCACAGCTCTAGACTCTTCTAGCTCTAAAATTCTAAGCCTTGAGGAACCTTGCTACCATCTCCTACATAAAGATGATATAAGAATAATGACAGAGTGGGTAAGAGGCTTGCCTGGAGAAATGACAGATTCTCAGTTGAGAGAACTGGCATAAGTTCAAATGCTCTTGCTTGAACAATGGTTTAGCCTGCCTGAGTTCCAGTTTGCTCACGTATAAAATTGGGTCATAACACTTACTTCATAAAGTTACCAGAATAGCACAACATGATGGTAAATGTAAAGTACTGACTCCAGGACAGGAATAGCAAGTGCAGAATAACATGTAGTCTAAAAGCTCCTAGACAGGTAGCCTCAAATTTCTGGTTATCTCTATTTGACAAATATAAGCCTTTACAAAGAGGTCATCTTTGATAGTAGCAACACTGTAATTGCCTCATAACCTTCTAATCATGCCTTTGGGACCCTTGGAAAAATTCCGCTGATACCCTGCATTGGAAGTAATTGCCGCTAGGTGCTGTCCTGAGGCAGTATGCTTTTTCTTGAAGCCCTGCTTTTGCACATGTTGTTCCCTTTCTGTAGAATGCCTTTGCTGGTTCCCTCTTTTCTGCCTGGCAAATTCTTACTCAGTTTTCAGAACCTGCTTCAAGTGTCCCATTAGGACTCTTGCAAACAGAATTATTCAGTGTTTCCAAGCCTTCTCTATTGTTTTATATTGAAAGTAGTGACTGCTAGAAGGTTAGGTGGTGCCAGTACTGTCTCCTTCTTAGGTAAGTTTGCACGTGGGCTGCTACAGAACCAGACAATTTACTTTAATGAAAAATGCAATTTCCTAGAAGGTGGGTTGGGGGGGGGGGCAGGCAGGAGAGTAGCAATAATAATGATAATGACATGAAGAAACCTGGTTAAATCAACCTGATTTCAGAACTCTTCTCTTCGCCATCATGCAGCACAGACTTGCCATTTTGGAGAATGTGGCAGCCATTACTATTGCCTTCCCCAAATCCACTCTCCTTTCCCCCTTACAAAGAGAACCCCAAATTTATTTGAGGTATTGTACCCAGTTAAAAACACCCACTTCATTCCAAAGTGTTGAGTTCAGTTCAGGGCAGCTTCCCTGTTCTGTTAATTAAACTTTGGGACATTGAAACACAGGCTAGGGGAGATGGTTGGATAGAAAGCATTGTTCTATTCTTTTATCTCTCAGCCTACAAAACAAAACAAAAAAAAACACCCACTTCTCCAGACTATCTTGCAGCTAAGGGCAGCCACCTACATAAGGCTCCTGGGCCAGACAACTGGGCAGGGCCTTTGCTCTTTGCCTTTTGTTTTTTCTAGCTTGGAATTTGTACTTGATGCCTGGAGGCACAGCAGCCATCTTGTAATTAGGAAGTTAAGATCCACATTCTAAGAATCACAGGGCAGGAAGCTAGAGAAGCCAAGATCTTTGAAACTTTGACCAGTTACACACCCCCTGGGCTGCTGCATCCAGATTTTCCATTAGGTTATCAACATTTAAATCTCTATTTGATTCAGCCACTATAGTTGCATTTCAGTTACAGGCAGCCAAATGCAATCCTAGTAAATGGAGCGAATGTAGAGCCAGCCAAGAAACCCAGCAAGCTATATTTGATTCTTTCCTCTTCACAAAATGTTACTTATAAGAACCTCTTTTAATCTGGTATTTGCTGCAGTACCTTATTTTTATCATCAACTGACTAGACAAGTTTCCCATCCTCCTTCCAGAAACTGGTTTTGTGACATTTCTCAAGAAGGGATATTTTCTTGGCTAACTGCGGTCATTCTTTCTGGATTATCTGCAGAGTTTATCACAAAAAACACGGGGATTCATCAAGTAACACTAAAATTTACTTGATCACAATGACAAGGATTACCACTTTCCCTTCAGGACAAAATTCAAGTGGCATGGAAACCTGGAATTGAGCTTCCAAAAGCAATCAAATAAGCAGCTAAAAGTGAAGTCCTAGGACAGGGGTTGGCAAAGTACAACCTGCTGGCAAAAATCTGCTTTTGTAAGTAAAGTTTTATTTAAACACAGACATGCCCATTTACTTATATGTTTTCTTCAGATGTCTTCATGCTACAATGGCAGAAGTGAGAGGTTTTAACAGAGACTGCATGGCCTTTAAGGCATAAAATATACTATCTATACATCCACAAAAAATGTCTGCTGACTCTTTGGAAGAAAGACATAACAGAGACCAAACAGCTCCAACCTCCTTTCATCCTTCCAAGTAGAGCGCCAATAAGATCCTTGTTCCAATTCTAAAAGGTGCATTTAAACTTTCCATTGTGTGTGTGGAGATGCTGAGGCTTGTAAAAAGTTTAAATAGCCCCTGAGGTCATATCTCGTGATTTGTGAAGCCAGAATTTTAACCTAATTTTGTCTGGATGTAAAAACCACTATTTTAATTATTAATCATTAACCATCACATTATATTCCTCCTCTTCTGCTTAATTCAATCCCTATGGTAAATACTGAAGAAGAATGCAGAGAGCATTTTAAATTTAAAAAATGAAATGACTATGTGGGAGAAGAAAAATACCCACTTAGCTCAGAAAGGTGCAGAACATGGAGATGAGGATATATGCCTCCGAGAAGCAATGGCAGAGAGCTATTGAGGAGGAGTTTTCTATTCATCACAAAGAACTTCCAAGCAGGCAGTAGCCTGGATTCTGCTTTTCAAAGTGTATTGTAGATTAGGGCTTCCAAAGTCTTGTTCTGTGGGCTTTTAGATCCAAGAAATTCCCTGTGAGAAAACTGTTCTATAGTTAACTACAGAACTACCATATACACTGGACCCTCAGTGAGTTACCTTGAATCAGATCATAGTCATTAATAACACTGAGAAGTCCTGCTGCTAAGGAACTGATTTTGCTGAATTGAAACCACCATGTCCCAAACTTATCTGTCCCTGGAACTCTATTTCTGTGAAACTGCTTAATATTCTGTTAAACTAGTGGTCCATAAACACACTAGGGAACACTGCTGCAGAGAATTTATACATAAGTTCAAGGGTGAATCCTACATTTTCTTCCAAGTCTATAATCTTTCATTCTGTGTTAGACCTTACTTTATCCTTATAGTTTCCTTTTATATAGCAGATACTTCTGATGGGATGGGAGTTCCAGTGTTGAGTATCCTAATGCATGTTAATAGTGTTATGAAGTCCTGGCTGGGTAGCTCAGTTGATTAGAATGCCATCCTGATATGTTAAGGTTTTGGGTTTGATCCTCGATCAGGGCACATACAAGATTCAACCAATGAATGTATAAATAAATGGAATAACAGATCCATGTCTCTCATTCTCTCTCTCTCTTTTTTCTCTCTCTCTTTTTCCTTCTTTCTCCTCTCCCTCTCATTCCTCTTTCTCTAAAATCAATAAATAAAAAACATTAAAAAATAGTGTTATGAGATAAATGTGTATTTAAACCTTGACTCTCCCACTTACCATCCATCTCTTTAACTTCTGCGAATGTCAGTTTCCTCATTTGTACAATGAGGAAAATACTAGTACCAACCACAAAAGTTGCAAGAAGATTTAAATAAAATATCATACATAAAGGGTAGTAGGGACTCAATAAAAGAAAGCATAACATTGCCCTGGCTGTGTAGCTCAGTTGGTTAGAGCTTTGTCCCTAAATGCCAAGGTTGTGGGTTTGATCCCTGGTCGGGGCACATACAAGAAGCAACCAATGAATGCATAAATAAATGGAAGAACAAGTTAATATTTCTCTCTACGTCTCTTTCTCTCTCAAGTAAATACATTTTTTTTTTTAAAGGAAGCATGGGATCAGTCAGCAATAGTGCTGGGGGTTACCATCATCCAATGAACCAGGACAGTAGTTCTCAAACTTCAGTGAATATCCATGTCAGCATTACCCAGAAGGCTTGTTGTAACACAGATTGCAGGGCCTTACCTAATAGTATCTGATTCAGGAGGTCTGAGGTAGGGTGTGAGAATTTGCATTTCTAACAGATTCCCAGGTGATATCCATGATGCTGGTCAAGGACCACACTTTGAGAACAACTAAACTAGGCTTGTGTTCCAAGTACCCCAAATTTCTCTATTATGGAAGAGGATCAGGTTTCATTCATAGCTTGTTAATGAGACTATATCCTTATGCAATTTTCTTTTTAGGGCCAAAATTTGGCTCTGAAATGGAGCTCCTTCTCCCACCCCACAAGTTCATTAGAGTGAGGGTTGGTGGGACAGGAGACACAGAAAGTAAAAACACATTCCTGGGGGGGTGGGGGGGATCACCCTAGCCCACATATCTTGAGGGTCTGATTCATAGACCATCTCCCATTTATCCTCCAGGCCTGGCTTGGATCCTGGAGAAACCATTAAATTTTGGTTCCATTTTCAACCATTTTTCACCCAGTTGGGAGCCTCTCTGGAAGATTTTTCTCCTCCATGGACACTCCTAAAAATTAAGTCCATTTCTTTGGCTTTTCTTTGTTGTTCTCAGGAGTTTATACATTGATTTAAAAAAATATTCACATTTATTCTAATATTCAAAGTGTTTTGGCAGTTTCTGACATTTTTCCTGGTACCGTGTTGCAAACGTAGGCCAAGTAGGAGATGATCTGACAGGAAACAATATTTATGGACTATAATATTTTGTAAACAGTTGGCATGTATATAAGCAAGGAAATGTGAATTTTTTAATAAGGTAAACTCTTCAAGTTTTGCATTCAAGTAGGAAACATGCTCATTGTGTGTTTTTTATGTGTAGGGAATTTCATTGAAAGTCCTTGGCACCAAGACAGTATTTTTGTAAACCGTGATTTTAGTCTATGGTGAATTCTAAATTAGACAAAACATATGTGATATTGCAATGTTTAATAATTCCTCCAGGTTTATTTTCATTTAAGGAATGATATGAGGGAATGTCATCTTTATGATGTTAAGACTTCTTGAAGGATTTTGTTGTGACAATTGAGCCCAGAAGGGGAGAGGGACACATGCAATGCCAAGAGCAAACTGCTGATAGCAGGCTCCTTTCCATGGTCATGTCCTTGACCCACGGGAAATCTGAAATTCAGATGTAGTACTGTGTCACCCCAAAGCCTGTGCTCTTGATCACCAGGAGGTATTATAAATAACACCTATGAGGTTAGTATCATTAGTACTTCCTTTCACATATGGGGAAATTGAGCTTTGTTAGCATAACCAGGAATTGAACCAAAGTCTGTGTTAGACTATAGCATCTTCTTTTGACATTATGGCATACTTCTACCAAATAACATTTAGAATATTTCATAGAATTGTAAGTTCCTATTTTTGTTTTTATTTCTTGTACCCACAAAAGCATCTCCAATGATAAAAAAAAAAATGTTTTTCTTCAATAGTTACAGCAAGAGGTGATAGAAAGGCACATGGTATTAAGTTTCAGACCCGGATCTCAAACCCAACCACTGCTACCTACCGACTGTACATAGCTTAGACAAGTTGTTTAGATTTTCCGTCTTGGTTTCCTCATTTGTGAAATGAGTGATAGTCATGGTAGGGGTTGCTCAGATATAACAGAGCAGGGAAGGATCCCCAAAGTCCCAACAGTCAATGGTTGGGGGATGGGGGGCATGAGACAATACAGCTTTTAAAGTACTCTGCATATCTATGGCAAACTGATAGCTAGATAATAGCTGTGCTGCCAACAAAGTAAAAGGGCAGATGATATGGCTTAAGATACTTTTCATAACAATGAGGTATGGTGCTCAGGGTCAACATTTAAAATTAGGGAACAGACATGAGGAAGGGCGCCATGGAGCTTGAAAGGATGTAGAAGGGCCCCGATCCCTGGTCTGGTGTGAAAGAAATTGCCATGCAGTTTTGGATTAAGAGCTGGAGTAAGAAAGAGAAGACCCACTGGGAAATCTGCGGGCATGGCTGATGAGGCTGGAATTGCAGGGACCTGCCTAACCAAGCATGAGTTAGTGGGGGATGCCTGAAATGCTGAACTGGGACTGGGAATGCTGAGCCATGGACTTCTGCTTTTCTGCAATATTAACAGCTCTCCTTTAGGCACTGGTACCTCTGATTGGTGTATTCTGGAACTGGCCTGTTTTGGCAGGGGGAGGCAGTACTATGTGTTTTGGGGTGTCTTAAAGGGAGTGGGACTTAACGGCAGAAACCTGCCATTATTCGGAATCTATAGAACTTTTAAATAAACCCCTTTTCCCTTTTCACCAAACTTTTGTGTTGAGAGTCATGCTTCTTGGTGGCAGGCAGTCGGGCCCCACAGCTGTTCCAGAACCGCGTAAGCTGAGGTTCGGTAACACAGAGAGAATGCCTTCCAGAGAAAACTCTTGAGAAAATAAAATGAGACACTGCTTGTGATGTGTCCAGCACACAGTGGAAACTCAGAAAATGTTAACTTTTTTCCTTTGCAATTCCATTTGGTTTCTTATTATTTCCTTACCATCTTCTCCTATGCTCCTAAGTCATGGCTAGAGTTTTTCATATATGGTTTTGCTCCTCTTCTTTAAGAATAGCTTCTTTTCCAAGTTTTGAACTTCCCAGGAAATACACAATCCTGTAGCCAAGCTCTCTCATTAAGACTCCTTTGTATGAGTCATGGATTTTCTCTCTAGGACCTGAGCATGGTGAGTTCATTTCAACGTCTTCTGAATCCCATGTCACTAACAACAGTAGAACCAATAAAACCCACATGTGATGGAAGACCACAAATCTATTTACCTGTCTGAATCAGGAAAGCACCTACCCTGTTGGCTCTGTCATTAAACTTCTGGGAAAACACTTTCCACACCTGGAAATATGAACTGGAAATCTCATCACGAAAGATATTTCTGGTAAATCCCAGGCCTTGCTACATTGTGATCCTCAAAAAATTTAACCTTGCTTTGTTTTTGTCTCAACTAGAGTCAAAAGCATCTCTTAAATGATAATTTATTTTCAGAAGGGTTAAAATTGTGGGGCCAATGGATCTTTTTCATTCTGCTCAGCCTCTCTATCTCTAGTATTAAAAAAATGCTTAATTGACTTGAAGTTGACTACAGGAGGTGGGGTGAAACATATGAAATAAGAGTTTACAGTCAATGAAAGCTTAAAAAGATTGTAGGAGCTTAAAAAAAATGGCCTGGAAATTATACTTGTCTATTTTTTATTTTTTAAGACAGGACTGAATACATTTTCCAGGCTCTTGAGTTTAATTAAAGTCAAAGGAACATCTCAAAAGCAAGTGAAGAAAAACAGCAGGGAAGACATTGAGGTGGCTAGGAAAAAAAAAAAACGGTGTAGAATGTAATGGAAAAACAAAATCAAAAACAAAGAAAGGAAAGAAGAGGGGAGGGAGGAAGAAGAAGAAGGCAGGGAGAGCAAGAGGTGAGAAGAGGGGTTAGGTGAGGAAGGGAGGGATAGAGAATGGAGGGAAATTGGATTTGCCAAGCCCACCCAGATGAAGTGAACTTGCTTTTCATAAGCAATATTCACAGCTCTCTTTTAGGCACTGGTACTCTTCTTAATTTCCAGACAGATCACAGCAACTAGGCTAGCTGTCTCATCTAAGGACACACACTGACAAATGGCAGAACCAAGACCAAACCATTTCTGATTGCAAAGCCTGTGTTCTTTATTATCTATCTCCCACCTTGGCTTATCATTCATGGATTTAGATTTTTAGTGGTTAAGAAAGGGGTTAAAAATAGCTTTATTGTTGTTGCTATTTTTCCCTTTAAGGACAAGGCATGTTCCCTGTAGTGGAAATAATATATACATTGGTGCAATAATAATAATAATATAGAGCTCCCATGGGTTGTGTTCTTACTCTGTGCCAGGTCCCGGCCACATGCCTTGAGGAGTTATTTCATCTTTACAGCTCCATGGAGTAGGTACAATCATTTGGGACATATTTTTACAAAAAGGGATACTGAGGCTCATGCAGGCTAACTAACATGAGCCCGCCTCACGGTTTGAGAGGGGAAAGCCAGGAGAGGAAACCAGTGGAGTGGCCTCTGAATCTGCCTCAGTCATTGTTCCATCTCAGGAGGACCTACCAGATATCATTAGAAGAACACTTGAGAGTTTCTGACAGTGATTTGTTAATAGATATTGATTTGTAAATTATTTTAATCCACCCTTTGTTTCTCTTTTTACTTTTTGTCCTCAACAAGAATATCTGTGAAACCACAGTTTTAATGTGCTAGTTTCAGATTTTCTAATATACATGAAACTAAACACACATTAAAATAAATAAAAAATGATAAAATAAAAAGTAAAAATATTAATCGGCAGACCATCTACAGCCAAGTTTTACACTCTGCCAGTGGTAAAAATATTTTCCTCTGTCATCACTCAGAAATACCCCCATTAATGAGGTAGGAAAGGTTGGATCATACCCAGCACTTCTGAGTGGGGAAGAGAGAATCAGGACCGGGACCCAGAGCTCAAGGCTCTCACTCCAGACCTTTCCCTCTGCAATGCCAGCCTCTCTCTGTGCCTCATCTATGTTCCCAAGAATCTCAAGTATGTAGCTGAGCTTCAAAAAGTTTCAACATACAGCTTGATCCTATCTTTATTTAAAATGTTGATATTTTTGTCCATCATAAATGTTTTTGCATTAATCTCGATTCTTTGAAAAGGTTGCATTGAAATATTACATATTATAATTACTGAGTTTATTAAAATATTTTCACATAAAATACTAATATATTTGTCTTTATACTAAGATAATCAAAAATATAATTTTTAATATTTTTAATGGAGAAAGAGGCCAACAAATATTATCACATGGCCCTTATAAAGCTGATTACTTCCTAACCACCAACTCTGCATCTCCTTTAGGACCCTGGTGCCCTATGAGAGACCAAAACTGTACCACAGAACATGTCTGACAGCAGCTCAGAGTCACTCGGCCCTTCAACTGCAAAACATGAATGCATTTTAAAAGCTTTATCTTGCTGCATAGTTTTCCAGAATATATATATTTATATATGAATTTCCATTTACTTAGTGTTGCTTATAACCCCTCTTGCAAATCTCCTCAGTTTCTCTCTCTGGGTCACTTTGGCCTCCAAACTTTCATCCTTGATAAATTAACCATTATAATCAAACTATCTAGCTTAAGCATTACTTTTGAAAAGGAGAAGAGGCCATCCAACAAACCAGATGTGGCTGTCTCCAGTTTCAGCTCTTAATGTACAATAAGTTGCAGGTTTCTTAGAGTTCCTCAAGGGTAAATCGCAAACAAGAATTAGCACATCACCAGTCCAATTTCCTCTTCCCAGCATGTCTGTTTCAAGTTAAAGTGAACGATGGACTCAAATATCAAAGGCATATTGCCCCTAAATTAGCCAATCAGCTCTAAATACAGCTGGAAACAAGAGCAAGGGATAATGTTTTTCAATCAACGGAATACCCTTTGAAAGTTTAATTATAAATGGTAACCGTTTATTTCAAGCTAAATGAATTTTGCCACTTCTTTGTTGGCAATACACATTGCATATCACCCCAGCTGAATCTCTATCTCTTACTGCCTGCAGTAGAGGGAGGAAAAATTATGTAGATCCCCATCCTCTAACTTCTTTTCTGTCGTTGTATCATTCTTCAAAGGGAATGACCAGTGCTTGCTGTATTGCTTGAAGAAATTAATTTTCTGACCAGTTCTTTTACAAAGAAATTGATTTGAGTTGACCTGACCAGGCAAATTAGAATCCATGCCCTTGGAATTGGCAATTCCATTATCAATCAAAGAGGATTGCTTTACAGGTCAGGGAAGAAAGGGGTGGTCAGTTAAGATTGGTCTCAGGTGTCAGGTCTGGGGAGAAACAAGTCTGTTATCTGTTCCTGTCAAAGACATGATAACCTCCATCTCAGGGGCTCACTCTGGAGATAACTCCAATGAATCATTTGCAAGCCAAATCCCCAGAAGCTTCTGATTGGGCATAGCACAATCCTTCTCACCCATATGAACCCCACCCCATACACACCACTTCCATGTAGGGAGGTATAGTGGACAGGTGTGGGTTTGCCCACCCAGAACATCACCTCCCTTAGGAAGCTCCTCCTGTTTTACTCCATACACATGCTCCTCCCTTATCTCTAAAGGATGACATAGGAGGACTGGCAGCCTGGGTCAAAAGCCATCCCTCAGGTGAACTTTTCAGTGGGATTCAAGGTGTGGCATGCTCATTAATTTTCTAGATTCCTGTGTTCTTTGGAATTAAGCCCAGAAATCAATTCTGGTGTAGAGCTATTGAAGAAATGTGGCCCAGGCTTTGAAAACAGACAGACCTACCTACCATTGAACCAGCTGACTGACCTCATGCAAACCATTGAAACACTTTGAGCCTCAATAGTCTTATAGGTAAAATGGGGACGATATCTGTACTGCAAGGCTTTTGTAAGGATTAGAGTTCTTAATTGCGAAATTCTGAAAATATCATAGTTACTAAAAAATAATAACCATAGTCATGTATCAAATTATCAGGCTTCATCAGCCAGCAATGATAAAATGGCTTCATATTAGTGTTTGAGTCCCAAATGATGGTGATCCTGACTCCAAATGGTGTGATCTCTGGGGGTCAGTTCTGCCACTCTAAAATACCTTAAGTTTTTTCCGTGTTTCCCCAATTGCTATCTTCCATGTGTTCATGAAACAATCTGAGTGAGACCACCTCCAGGAGGAATACTCTGACAGGTAGTATCCACCATGTTTTCCTCTCCTTTATTGCCACTACCAAGTATGCCTTATTATTAGGTCTCCAGGCTCCAGGCCAGAGAGGCTATCGCTGATGTTCCTTCTTCTGTTGCTCCCTGGGATACCCAGTGGTGTTGGGTTCTGGAGGCAATGTGGAGAACAGACTTTCCCCAGCTACCTGGGCCTCAGTTTTAGATCTTATTTCTTAAAACAATTCAGCAAACTCCAAAGAATCAATAGCATTCAGCAATAATCCCATCTCCTTGAATTCATACCCTCCAGAAAACACCACCTGTCAAACATGAATTAACAGTTCCAATGACAAAGACAGAAAACTACTTGGAACTCAGAGCTACTTCTCTCCACACCCACCAACACCCCCACTGCACCTCCACAGTTTCAGAGACCCAAGGACTCAGTCTCAGCCAGGTCACACATGGAATCATAGTCAACTCTTCATTAATCAATATGCACCCCAAGCATAGAACCTGCCCACAGCCAGTGACCACATGCTTCAAAATCAGGGACAGATATAACATATGAGTTTGCACAGATCAAGGGACCTCCAAGAAAAGATGTGGGTATGATTTATTCAAGAGCATATAAATCAACCTTTTCTCCTCCCTTTCTTACATATGCCATGTGACATATAGGTTTTTCTAACAATAAAGACTAATTATGCTGATAACAAGGTCAAGGTACAGCATTTAATATGTTATATCTCAGTTTGGCTTTATAAGAACATATAGATATTGGACCAATAAATAATGTAAATTAAACTATATTAGTATGTAGTATGGTGTATATATTTTGTAATTAAATGTCAAACTTTAGACAAATTTAAATAATGAAGTATTTATTAATGGACTGGGGTCAAAGGTAGATGCTTTAGAGAAACTGTTTAGTTTTCATAAGCAAAATGTTGATTATAAATAAAAACATATGAATATATTGAAACTCTTGTATTAGCCTTCTTAGCCCTTCAAAGCTAATTTTTATTCACATGTACCCAAAAGTCATGCTGTGGCTGAGATAAACCTGCCCATGAGACCTCACAGCTAATGTTTTCATGCCAAATCACATGTTTTATGTAATCATATTTGTAAAGGCAGGAAACTCAAGGATACCAGTGACCCATAAATGGCCAATTGCCTAGGAGAAAAATTTCTACTAAAAAAATCTCTGCATGAAATGAGTCTCATGGTTATAACAAAATGAGCTTAAGATGACCAAGTAGGGGTATGAAGTCCATGGCTCTATGACAAGGCTAACTCCAGGAGGCAGGGACCCAAGGAAAATGCAGCATGTTTTATGTAGCCCACTTCTTACAGTCACAAATAGCTGTTCTGTATAAATGTCTCTGAAGGTTCTTCACTCAGATGGTGAGTCTCACACAGCAATACTTCACCAATCTACAGTTTTTAATAATCATTACTATCTTTGCATTTTAAAAAATTTTACTGGTCTTTCATTTTCTTACTTAAACTAGTATTTTCTTCTCTATTTCCTGTATTTTATCTCTATTGAGGGTGGATGACTGCTTCGTCATTTCAAATTTATGAAATTGAATTGTTTCTGTTTCCTTAATTCCCTTAATTTAAGTGGGTAATACTGAATCTTATGTGGAGGTGGTCTCATCCAGAATACCCTCCAGTGCCAAATGGCTAATCGAATAAAACTCTGAAAACTGAGTCAGGAAGTCTGACCAGGCCTGCTGGGCAGGAGAGGGTCAGGGTACCCAGGGAGGGAACTACAGCAAGTTGGGATGAAAGTACAGGTCTTGACTAACCAATTCAGTTCAGGTAAATTACCACTATTTTGTAGAACAAAGCCAAACAAAATTTAGTTAAACTCTATTTGATGAGAAATGGCTATTGTTACATTTGTTGTTTTTAACTTGTCATTTTGAAACAGTTGTAGATTCATATGTAGTTACAAGAAATAATACAAAGAGATTCTTCTTACCCTTTGTCTAGTTTCCCCCAATGATAACATCTTGCAAAAATTATAATGCAATATTACAACTAGGTTATGGACAATGATACAGTCAAGATGTGGAACACTTACTTACTACAAGGCTCATTCATATTGCCCTTTTCTAGTCACATCGATTTTTTGTTTAAAAAAACAAAATATGAGTCTTAAGAAGATTGGAGTTGACAAGTATAAAAATAAAAATAGTAACTTAAAAAACTGTCTAGTGAAAAGGAAGAATAGATCTTAAAAGTGAAAATAAATAAAACAAATAAGAATTATGTTAAATAGCAAAAATGTATTAATATAATCAACATACAATAAATATTAATGAGTAAGTTTAACACACTGATCAAAAGACAGAGACTCTCAAATTGAATTAAAACAAAAATAAAAAGAAAATAAGACCTAGCTATTCAATGCTTGAAAAAGATACACTTCAGATAAAAGGGCAAAGATTCAAATAAAATAAAGGGCAGAAAAAAAGCACCATACCATATGAGTCAAAGGAAAATTTAATGTAGATACGATTTCTTTTTAGTCATATAGGATAAAGAGAAATGTTGCATTTGGATTTAAATATATATATATATAAATTCAGAAGCAATTATAATAACACCAAATAAATAAAGCAACAAATGGCATGAGAGAGAAATAAAAATTACTAAATATTTAAAGTCACTTCTTTCAGAAACTGGTATACTAAATCCAATAAAAATAAATTAGAATATAGAAGACATTAATAAAATAATTTAAAAGTTATACATAATAATTTATATAAAAATTTTCACCCAGACATAGAATACACACCTTTTTTCCTAGAATAAATAGATCAGTAATAAAAAGAAATCATATAGTAGAGACAAAAATATATGTAAACATATACCTAAGGTTCAATATCAAGCAATATTCTCTTACTTCAATGTAATAAATTTAAAATTAATAAAACTGAGTTAGTTAAAAATAAAAATACATGTGTCCACAAACTAAGAAAAAAGTAAAACAAAATGTCTACTATCATGAAGACCTTGGGTAATAGAGAAAATAAGAAGGAAAATTTTACAGCTTAATGAGAATGAAAGCAGTACCTGTCAGCATTTGCGAGATGTCGCTAACATAAATTCTAGAGCACAATTTATAGCTATGAATACATTCTGAAAATAAAGAAGATTGAAAAATAAATGAGCTAGGTAGTCATTTAAAGATGATGTTTAAAAAAAGAACAACAGAACAAATTCAAAGAAACAAGAAAGACTTGAAAATGAGGGAAGTCTGAAGCTAACTCAAATAAAAATAGCTTGAGACAAAATAATAATAATACAGTCAATTTAACTTCTGAACTTTTATTTAAAAACCTTAAATAAAATATTACTTATTTATCCCTAAATTTATATTGAAATGATTACAGAATAATTAAATATAAGAAATTTTAGCAATAAAATTTACCTTTAAAAACAGACTAAAAGACTTCAGGGTCACAAGAGAAATCAAGAAAGCAGATGTTTAAGTTCAATATTCATTTCTGAAAAAAAATTCTTAGAATACTAGAAATATAGGAATATTTTTTCACTTATGAAAAAACTCTTAGAAAATGAGGAATAAGCTGATAAAGTTTATTCTACCAAAATCCACTGAAAATCATTTCCTGAAAAAATTTTATAATCATTTCAGGAGCAAGACAAAACTTACCAACATAGCAACTGTTCTTCATAATATTTGGAAAAACAGTAAGATGATAAAAAATAAATGAGAAAATGATGGATTGGAAAAGACAAGATGAAGTGTCCATTATGTAGAAATCCATGAGAATCGGGGAGAAAAAGAAAACATTAAAATTTGTGAGGAGGTTCAGCAAGTTTACCAGAAACATGATTAAGTTATTTAAAAAAACAACAGTGTGCACCTATTAAAACAAAATCCTATTAGAAAGTATGATTAGAAATTAAGAAAATTTACAGTGGACTAAAACTGTGAATTATCTCAACTAGTTTAATAAAGACTCCACAAGATCTTTATGGAAAATTTTTAAATTTAATTTTAAGACATGAAAGAAGACCTGCATAAATATTCCACTCAAGTTTTGTTTAATTAAACATTGAAGTTTTACCAATCAAAACACCTTGAATTAAGCTGAAAATTAATGAAATTCCAATAAAAACATTTAAGCATTTTTTTGAAAATATATTTTAAACTACATATGAATGCATAAAAGTTCAAGGATGGCAAAGAATACTTTAAAATAAAGGGCAAGAAGATTCTTCTTGCCAGGAATTAAGATATATTGAGAACAATAAAAAAATGTAAAAAATAAATAAAAATAAAAAGAACAGAAACAAAAGCAAAAAAAGATGTATTTCTTTTATAGTTAAAATAGTTAATAAAAAATGTATTCTCACCAGGAAAAAAAAAAAAGACTAAATGACCAAAGAATTGGTTGACAAAATTACTTATAGTCAAAGTATAGAAAATTAATACTAATTTATCATATTTAATATGTATTTGGCTAAGTTAATATTAAAAGTGTTAATATTAAAAATGTTTTTTTTGAAGCCAAGTAAAAACATTTGTTTTTCAATTAACAATCTTTTTTTATGAACATAAAAAGAGGGTATCAGAATATTAACTCTCAAAAGGATGACAGAAAACTAATCTAGCTCCTTCATTTTGCAGGCAAAGAACCTGAGGCTCAGAGAATGAACCTTTATTAAATGTGTATTTGCCATGTGATAAAGCATTTTTCTCACAATATCTCTGTGTGGTATTTATTCCATTTTATAAGTAGAAAAACTGAGACCCAAAAAGATTAAGCAATTGATCCTAAATCGCCATGCTAGATCTAAGTTTTTTTTTTTTTTTATGGAAATACGTTCCTATTTATTAGATCTTCTTTTTTTTTTTTTTTTTTAAATTTTGGTTTTTCAGTTACAGTTGTCCCCTTTTCCCCTAATTTCTCTCCACCACACATCCCACCCCCTCTCCCGCATTCATATCCCTCCCCGTTGTCCATGTCCATGTCCATGAGTCATTTATACAGGTTCTTTGACTAAACCCTTCCCTTACTTATCCCCCTTCTCTCCCTCCCACCTCCCCCCTATTGACTGCTATTCTGCTCTTTGTTCTATTTAGTTCCTTTGTTTGTGTTGTTCTTTAGTTTCCTGTATTAGGTGATATCATATGGTATTTTTCTTTCTTTGCCTGGCTTATTTCACTAAGCATGATTCTCTCTAGTTCCATCCATGTTGTTGCAAATGGCAGGAGTTCCTTCTTCCTTTCTGCTATGTGGTATTCCATTGTGTAAATGTACCACAGTTTTTTTGATCCACTCATCTACAGATGGGCACTTAGGTTGTTTCCAGCACTTAGCTATTGTAAACAGTGCTGCAATGAACATAGGGGTGCATAAGTTCTTTTGAATTGGTGTTTCAAGATTCTTCGGCTATAATCCTAGTAGTGGAGTCGCTGGTTCAAAAGGCAGTTCCATTTTTAATCTTTTGAGGTAATTCCATACTGTTCTCCATAGTGGCTGCACCAGTCTGCATTCCCATCAACAGTGCAATAAGGTTCCCGTTTCTCCACATCCTCGCCAGCACTTGTTGCTTGCTGATTTGTTGATGATGGCCATTCTGACTGGTGTAAAATGGTATCTCATTGTGGTTTTTATTTGCATCTCCCTGATGGCTAATGATGTTGAGCATTTTTTCATGTGTCTATGGACCTTCTGTATGTCCTCTTCGGAGAAGTGTTTGTTCAGGTCCTTTGCCCATTTTTTAATTGGGTTATTTATTTTCTTGATGTTGAGTCGTATCAGCTCTTTATATATTTTGGAAATCAGTCCCCTGTCTGTGATGTCATTGGCAAATATGTTTTCCCATATGGTTGGTTTCCTTTTCATCTTTGCTGATGTTTTCTTTTGCTGAACAGAAACTCTTTAGTTTGATGTAATCCCATTTATTTATTTTTTCCTTTATTTCTCTTGCTTTAGGAGATGTATCTGTGAAGAGATTGTTACGTGAGATATCTGATATTTTCTTGCCTATGTTTTCCTCTAGGACTTTTATGGTGTCACGGCTTACATTTAAGTCTTTGATCCATTTTGAGTTTATTATCGTGTGTGGTGTAAGTTGGTGGTCTAGTTTCATTTTTTTGCAGGTCCCTATCCAGTTCTCCCAGCACCATTTGTTAAAGAGGCTCTTCTCACTCCATTTTATGTTCCTTCCTCCTTTATCAAATATTAGTTGACCATAGAGGCCTGGGTTTATTTCTGGACTCTCTATTCTGTTCCACTGATCTATATGTCTGTTCTTATGCCAGTACCAGACTGTTCTGATTGCAGTGGCTTTGTAGTATTGTTTGGTATCTGGTGTTGTGATTCCTCCTGCTGTGTTCTTCTGTCTCAAGATTGCTTTTGCTATTCGGGGTCTTTTTTGGTTCCATATGAATTTATGGAGTATTTGTTCTAGGTCTGTGAAATATGTCATTGGTATTTTAATAGGGATTGCATTGAATCTGTAAATTGCTTTGGGTAGTATGGCCATTTTGATGATGTTGATTCTTCCCATCCAAGAACATGGTATTTGCTTCCGTTTATTTGTTTCTTCTTTAATTTCTTTCTTCAATGTTATGTAATTTTCAGAGTACAGGTCTTTTATCTCCTTGGTTAAGTTTACTCCTAGGTACTTTATTTTTCTTGTTGCTATAGTAAATGGTATTTTCTTTTTTGTCTCCGTCTCTGCTATTTTATTGTTGGTGTACAGAAATGCCTTAAATTTCTGTATATTTATTTTGTACCCTGCGATTTTGCCAAATTCACTTATTATATTGAGTAGTCTTTTAGTGGAGTTTATAGGATTTTCTAGGTATACTATCATGTCATCTGCATATAATGAAAGTTTTACTTCCTCTTTCCCAATTTGGATGCCTTTTATTTCTTTTTCTTGTCTGATTGCTGTGGCTAGGACTTCCAACACTATGTTGAAAAGGAGTGGAGAGAGTTGACAGCCTTGTCTAGTTCCTGAGTTCAGGGGGAATGCTTTCAGTTTTTGTCCATTGAGTATGATGTTGGCCTCAGGCTTCTCATATACAGCCTTAATTATGTTAAGGTATGCTCCCTCTATTCCCATTTTGCTGAGTGTTTTCATCATAAATGGGTGTTGTACTTTATCAAATGCTTTTTCTGCATCTATTGATATGATCATGTGATTTTTGTCTTTCATTCTGTTTAGGTGATGTATTATATTTATTGATTTGCGAATATTAAACCATCCTTGCATCCCTGGGATGAAGCCCACCTGATCGTGATGTATGATCTTTTTGATATATTGCTGGATCCTGTTTGCCAATATTTTATTGAGGATTTTAGCATCTATGTTCATCAGTGATATTGGCCTGTAGTTTTCTTTCTTTGTTGTGTCTTGACCTGGTTTGGGGATTAGGATAATGCTGGCTTCATAGAAAGAGTTTGGGATTTTCCCCTCTTCTTGGATTTTTTGGAACAGTTTGAGGAGGATAGGAGTTAGTTCTTCCCTGAATGTTTTGTAGAATTCGCCTGTGAAGCCATCCGGTCCAGGGCTTTTGTGTGCCGGGAGATTTTGGATTACTGTTTCAATTTCCTTTTTTGTTATTGGTTTGTTGAGACTTTCCACTTCTTCTTGATTCAGTTTTGGAAGGTTGTATGTTTCTAGAAATTTGTCCATTTGTTCTAGATTGTCAAATTTCTTGTCATACAGTTGTCTGAAATAATTTCTAACTATCATTTGTATTTCTGAGGTATCAGTCGTGATTTCTCCTCTTTCATTTCTGATTTTGTTTATTTGGGGCTTCTCTCTTTTTTTCTTGATTAGACTGGCTAGAGGCTTGTCGATTTTGTTTATTTTTTCGAAGAACCAGCTCCTAGTTTTGTTGATCTTTTGGATTGTTTGTTTAGTCTCTATGTCATTTAGTTCTGCTCTGATCTTGATGATTTCATTCCTTCTTCTTGCCCTAGGCTTTGTTTGTTGTTGTTGTTCTAGTTCTTGTAACATTATGGTTAGGTTTTTTATTTGAGATTCTTCTAGCCTTTTCAGATATGCCTGTATTGCTATAAACTTCCCTCTCAGGACTGCTTTTGCTGTGTCCCACAGGTTTTGGGTTGTTGTGTGCTCATTATCATTAGTTTCTAGAAATTTCTTGATTGCTTCTTTGATGTCATTGTTTACCCATTCATTATTTAATAGCATGTTATTCAAGCTCCATGAGTTTGGGTGTCTTTGATTTTTTTCTCTGAGGTTGATTTCTAGTTTCAAGGCATTGTGATCTGAAAAGATGCTTGATATGATTTCAACTTTCTTGAATTTGTTGAGGCTTGTTTTGTGACCTATCATGTGGTCTATCTTTGAAAATGTCCCATGTGCACTTGAAAAGAATGTATATTTTGCTTCTTTGGGGTGAAAAGTTCTATATATATCAGTTAGATCCATGTGGTTTAGTGTGTTGTTCAATGCCTATATATCCTTGGTGTTTCTTTGCTTTGATGATCTGTCTATTGTTGATAATGGAGTGTTGAAGTCCCCTACTATGAGTGTGTTGTTGTTGATATCCTTTTTGTGGTCTTCTAGTATTTGCTTTATGTATTTGGGTGCTCCTATGTTGGGTGCATATATGTTTATCAAAGTCATATCTTCTTGATGGATTGTTCCTTTAAGTATTAAGAAATGTCCTTCTTTGTCTCTTTTTATTGCCCTTGCTTTGAAATCCATTTTGTCTGATATGAGGACTGCTACCCCAGCTTTTTTTCCCAGTCCATTTGCTTGGAATATTTTTTTATATCCCTTTACTTTCAGTCTGTGTAAATCTTTTGTTTTGAGGTGTGTTTCTTGTAGGCAGCAAATATGTGGGTCCTGTTTTCTTATCCATTCCATTACCCTATGTCTTTTAATGGGAGCATTTAATCCATTTACATTTAAGGTTATTATTGACTTGTATTTATTCATTTCCCTTTGTACCTCTGTTCCTCTCCTCTCTTGTTCTTTTCTTCTTTTTTCTTAGAACACTCCCTTTAGCATGTCTTGCAATGCTGGTTTGGTGGAGATGTATTCTTTCAGTCTTCCTTTGTCTGAGAAACTCCTTATTTCACCTTCTATTTTGAATGAGAGCCTTGCTGGGTAGAGTATTCTTGGTTGTAGGCCTTTGTTTTTCATTGCTTGAAATATTTTTGACCATTCCCTTCTGGCTTGTAATGTTTCTGTTGAGAAATCAGTTGATAGCCTTATCGGAGCTCCCTTGTATGTTATTTGTTGTTTTTCTCTTGCTGCTTTTAGGATTCTCTCTTTGTCTTGGAATGTTGCCATTTTAACTATGATGTGCCTTGGAGTGGCTTTTGGGGGGTTCCTCTTCATTGGAACTCTCTGTGCTTCCTGAACTTGTATAACTTTTTCTCTCATCAGGTTCGGAAAATTTTCTGTCACTATTTCTCCTATCAGTTTTTCAATTCCATGGTCCTTTTCTTCACCCTCTCTAATTCCTATGATCCTGATATGATTTCTTCTCATGCTATCCTGTAATTCCCTTACATCTTGTTCATATTTTTTCAATCTTTTTTCATTTTGCTGTATTATCTGGGAATTTTTCTCTACATTATCTTCTAACTCACTAATCCGATCCTCTGCTTCATTTAGTCTGCTTTTGACTTTTTCTACTGTGTTTTTCAGTTCAGAGATTGCATTCTTAAGTTCTTCCTGGTTCTTGTTAACAGTTTCTATGTCTTTTTTTTATGCTGGTGTAGTTGTCTGCAAGTTCCCTGTAATTTTCTTGGAGCTGCTGGTAACTTCCTTGAAGGTTGTCATAGTTGATTTTAAGGATTTCGAGTATATTGAGCTTCTTTACCACCATTGTTTTGAATTCCATGTCTGACATTTGGGCTATGTCTATTTCATCTATCTCTCTTTCTGAGGATTTCTCTTTTCTTTTCATTGAGGTAAAAATGTTTTAAAGTTAGTAAAATGTTTCTTATTCAAGTCTGAATAAAAAAATACAAAATATCAAGAAATAAATAAAAAGAATATGATAATAGAATAAAAAAAAGGCCAGAAGACCAGAGGAACAGATTAGCGCAGCCTCATCTACTTCTGGTGCCTCTGGGAACTTGGCATATTATAGAGAAGGCACCACAAATCAGTTAGAGAGATTTCATTCTTTTTTATGGCTGAGTAATAGTCCATCATATAGATACACCACTTCTTTATTTACTCATCTATCAATGAATACTTAGATTGTTTCCCCATCTTGGCTATTGTAAATAATGCTACAATGAACACAGGGGGCTGTATATATTTTTTGAATTAATTACATGGATGAACCTAGAAAGTATTATGCCAAGTGGACTCTAAAAATTAAAAAACAAATAAAACAAAACAGAAACAGACTCATAGATACAGAGAACAAACTGATGGTGTTCAAAGGGAAGGAGCATGGGAGGACGAGTGAAAGAAGTAAAGGGGAATAAGAAGTACAAACTTCCAGAAATATATATATGTAGATATATATATGAATATATATATGGTGATATAATATACAGCACAGGAAAAATAGTCATTATTATTGTAATAACTTTGTATGGTGACAGATGGTTACCAGACTTACTGTGGTGATCACATCATAAGGTATATAAATATTGGATCACAACATGTACACCTGAAACTAATATATTGTATGTCAACTACACTTTTTAAAAAGTCAGTGGATAAAGGACTGCTTATTTGGTAAATAGCTTCACTCTATGGGAAAATTTAAATTAAATTGCTACCTCACACCAAATAAAAATAAACCTTATATGCAATAAGACTAAATGAGAAAATTAAAGGTTTACAATTAATGAAGAAAATGTAGATAATATCTTTATGACCTTGGGATAAGAGGAGATTTATTAAGCAAGCTCAGGTATCAAAATAAAAGATTTCCCTTTAGAAAATAACCATTGAAAAGTGATCAGACAGGGTTGATGTTGTAAGTTATTAATTAAACAATGGACATATTAATTAAGCAGTTGTTATGTATCAGGTACTATTCCAAGTACTTTATATGCATTGAATCATTCACTCTTCTTGAGCAGTATTGTTAGCTCTACTTCACAGATGAAGACACTGAGGTTAAGTAACTTGTCTAAAATTGCACAGCTGGAAAAGCGTAGCTCTGGGATTTGAACCCTGATAACCTGACCCAAACCAGAGTCATTCCCCTTAATTATGGTTCCATAGCCTTTCAGCCACTGACTTTGACACTCCAGTGACTTCTAAAAGCACTGTTTCAGGGAAGGGGTGAAGATGGAGAACACATTGGGCTTTGTAGAGAAGTGACCTGCCGGCAAGACAACTCAACATTTTAAATCACAGCTAGTTCTGGAAAGTTTGAGAAGGATTCATCATTCTTAATACCAGCTACTTTAGTGTTTTGTGGTTTGCATTTTAAGAATATATTTTTAAAAAATTTTTAAATAATACTACCGATTATGAAAAACATGACAGCGATAAAATGCATGATCTTTACTTTCCAGAACAGACGCTCCACAAATTTAGGGTGTCTGGAAAGTTATAGCCAAAGCTTTCTAAACAAATTGGTTTTCAAACCAGTATCTCCAGCTAATATTTTCCACACCACGCAACTCCATTCTTGTTTGCAGTAAAGCACTGGAATGAAACCATACCCATTTGTTCTCCAGTTCATATTATAACCTGCTATAAAATAAATTAATATTAATAAATCTTTTTTACTGCATTAATCTCAGTGTTTTAAGGTGGTGATTACCACCTGACATAGGGCAGTCCAAGGACTAAAGGAATCTTCAGACAACGTAAGCTCCTATTCCCACACGAGTGTTCAAAGAGCAAAGCAAACGAAAAGGTTTGCATGTTGAATCTAGACATAAACATGAACATTTTGAAAAGGCTTTGCATGAGGACTCCAGATACTTTGGGGTAAAAATGCCCTGAACATTTGTGTGTGTGTGTGTGTGTGTGTGTGTGTGTGTGTTTGTGTGTGTGAGTATCTGGGATCATGAGCAGGGTTGTTGGACATGGGTTATGTAATGTGGAATACACCACGTGACCAACCTTTTTTGAAATTTTCCAGATGGGACACACAGTTTGAAAGGCTTAGAGACATCTTCATGATGTCCACATTTTCTATAATTAAAGTTTCCTCAAGCTCTGACAGCTGAGTAGTGGATTGGCTTTACTTATCCATGTCCAAAGCTACCAAGAAAGCCCACAGGCTTCTTCAGGCTACCTGGGAGAAGTAGACCCACCCAACAGTAAACTCAGAACTCACTGGAAATCAAGAAGGCTGTAGTACCTACAACTGAATAGAGAAACTGGGGAGAGAAGCTATAGATGTTTTAGTGTCATTTTAATCAGAAAAAAAGGAAGTACAATGGTTTATTTTGTTAAGAATCCTTATTCTCAGTTCAGGACCCAAATCATCAAGAATATGGAAGAAACCAGAAGGGAACTTATTCATTCAATAAGTATTAATTAAATTTCTACTATGTCAGAAATTACCACGAAAGGCCCTGGGAATCTTATGGTAAGCAAAAACAGAGATTCAAGTGTTATTGGTAAGATAGCCAAATAATGAGATGAAGGAGAGTATAATTATGAGCTGATATCAATGATATTAAGAAAAGTAATAGAGCCCTGGCCAGTGTCGATCAGTTAGTTGGAGCATCATCCCATGGATTTTAAGGATGCGGGTTTGATTCCTGGTCAGGGCACATACCCAGATTGCAATTTCGATCGCCGGTAGGGGTGCATAGGAGAGACAACAGATCGATGTTTCTATCTCGCACCAATGTTTCTCTCTTTCTCCCTCTCTCTCTAAAAGCAATTTTAAAGAATGTCCTCTGGTGAGGATTAAAACAAAAGAAAATATAAAACTCTATGAGAGTACTAAAAGTAGTCAGCCAGGTGTTGAAAGTAAGAGAGAGCCTAAGGAGTCTGAAAGAGTTCAGTACTATATGAAGGTGTTGGAGAGAGGCAGGACCTAAGTTCTCTGCCAGAGACACCCAAGAAGGGCCACTCTCCCTGGCAGTGTCAGGGGAAAAGCTGAGGTGAGAGAATTTCGGGAGCAGGGAGAGCAGTAGCTCCGCCTGCCTTGAGCACGTTCTCCCAAAGGGATGCCTTGTCAACAATATATTTGAAATACTCCATTGACAGGAACATTAAGTTGGTGGAAGGACATCGGAGGGAGTAATGTGAGAGCAAGTCCATGCTCTCCACAACAGGGCGGCAAGTCCAATGGTGTCTTGTAGACGTGCTCATCCCCCAAGTCCCACAGTGGGCAGGCCACACCCAGTCTTGATCCCCCATGCTGGTAGGTCCTAGCTCAGCCTCTTTTTGTTAGAACTCTAATCTATAGCTTTACTAAGTGGCCTTTCCTGAACTGCAGACAGTTTTACTGACATGTCCTTGATACATTTGAAATAAAAAGGATCCCAAACTGGTTTTGCCTTTGATCACTAAACCTACTTCTCCTCTGATACCCATCTCAGTGAGTCACCACTGTCCATTCATTTGCCCAAGTGAAAACATGGCCAGGCAGCCTTCTCAACACCTCTTGTGTGTTTCACCTCCTCATATCCAACCCATTGGTGAACAACTCAAATCCGCCCACTTGACTCTCTTCCTCCCACCTCTGCTGTGTTGACACCACTGTCTCCTCTTACTGGGAAGACTCCATCCACCTCCAACTCCAACCTGGTCTCCCACTGCACCTCTTGCCACCCACCACCCACCACCCTCACCCCAGTCTAGTCTCCACCAGAGATGAAGAGAGACTCTCTCTCAGAGAGAAAGTATAACTGTTACCAACCTCAGAGCATCTTGAGGATGCCTTCCTGATGACTCCAGGAAACTGAGAAATCCTTGAGCCACTGTTGACAAAAGGCAGGAGGCCCATGGCAGAAAGCTGGTACTTCATAGAAGTGGCTATCACTGTGTGAAACTTTAGTGAAGATGAAGTCCAGGAAGGAAAAGCCCCAGGGAGCTGGGGAAACTGGGCTTTTGTGTGCTCAATAGCCTGGCTTTTCTAAATTTCAGAAAGATTTTTTTTTTAAGTATAATAATCACAATAACACTATCAATATACTGTGGCGGGCATGGTCAGTGCCCGCCATTTGTCCTTGCATCCCATTAGCATTTCCTCCCTTTATCACTTTCTTGTACACAGCCTCCTCAATATGTGTTCATCCCCAACAAGCTGCACCAGAGTCCTTTTGCCAAGGCTGCCCTCAGCCTCCTGGAGTCTGTGTGCCCAACCACACTAAGATGCCACCTCCCTCTGAGGGGTGTCCATATTGTATCCAGAGGTCCCCCAGGGGATTCAGCCAAAATTGCCCTTGGTGTAAACTCGGTTTGATATCCTTGCTTAGCTTCCTTCCCCTCCCATTGCTACTTTCCTCTGGCTTTTCCTGGGATGGCTTCCCAATAAATCTCTTTTCCACAAATCCTAGACTCAGGTTCTGCTTCTGGAGAACACAGCTCTCTGCACTAGGCATAGGCTAAGCACTGTTTTCCTTCACACAGCCAATGCTGGGGAGAACCAGGGTTCCACCCCAAGTCTGACCCAACTCGTGGCCATAATGCTCCATCATGTCTGTGCACCCCACCCCTTTGACTTTACCCCAACACAAAGCAGAATCTGAGATAAGGTGGTTTATTTCAGAGAGTGGTCCCTGGAGACAGGTAAGAGGAGTGGAGAGAGTGCAATAGGGGCGGACAGAATGCAGATATGAGGGCACGTTCAGGCTGGCCTCCACAGTGGGGCTTGATCTCCTCCAGCAGATCTTCGGAGGAGCTGTATAGAGTCATCTCAGAATTGTCCACCTGAAGGACAGAAGGGGGTATATTTCTGCACCAGCTCTGTCCGATTCTGTTCAAGGGCCCCAAAGGTATTAACTCTTTCTCACTCTCAGAGCCACAAAGGGTGCTTGCAAGAGCTCCCCACCAGCCCAGCCTTCTCAGAGGAGCCCCAGGGCAGAATGTGAGAGAAGCTCTCTCAGAGACCCTGGGTTGAGTGGCTGCCACAGCAATGACTGCAGTACAGGGCAGTTGGGAGGATGGGAGGCAGGGCACAGAGCACTCCTAGAAAACACCACCTTTTACTGTATAATGTGATTGATGCCTGCTAACAAGCACCCATATCTGCTGATCATACCTGGCCCTGAGCTAAACACTTTCCAGGCACCAACTTACCGATACTTTGCCACAACCTGACTGGGCAAGGACTTGTATTATTCCCACTTGACATTTGTAGAAACCAAGGTTCAAAGTGGAGATATGATTTGCTCATGGTGTGCAGCATTGCTGGGGCAGGGACTCTGCCTGTCAATTCCCAGCTCCTGTTCTTATTCAATACCTACGGCTGCTCCACAGGGCAGCAGGTCTCCCAAGCCATGGCAGCCTTCCATAGACTGGGCAGGCCCCAGCCCAGGGCCTGGTTCTTACATGGGGAACTCAGCCAGAAACCCAGCCAGGGACCGGATGGCGTCTTATAATTTCCCTGTATCCCCCAAGCTGCCTAACGCTAAATAAATACTTGCTGACTGATTGACTCATTCCGGCCTTGCTTCCAAGTTTCCCTGGGCCCCTTCTCTAGGCAGCCTGGCCTTTCAAACTCCCCCATTTCTACCAGCTCCTGAAGTCTGAATTTGGAAGTACAGGGAGTGTTGCCTTCTCATAGATATGAGCTGGTGACAGAAGGGGCTTGGCAGTGAGAGTGGGTGAGCAGTGGAGCTGTGAGAGAAAAATGATGGAATGAGATGGAAGAGATTTTGATGACTCCTTGTCCCAGATGCCCCCAAACAAGCTGAAATCGAGAAAAGCATGCACTGACCACTCTGAAGATATAGATATTCCTGGGATACTGCATATCTGAATAGATAAGGGTACAGATTCCAGACCAGGCGTCCTGGTTTCAAACCCTGGCTCCAACTATCACCTTCCCTCTCTGTGCCTTAGAGCCTTCATCTATAAACTGTGATAATAGTGATAGCCAGCCACCTTGTAAGGTTGTTGCTTGTGCTAAAATGAATTAATACAGTGCCTGGCTAGTGGTAAGTGCTCCCTGAGTATTAATCATCACATAACCAGGCTCATTTTGTAATTTTCATTCTTGATGAGTAAACAAAGCTCAGAGAAGGCAAATGTCATGTACAAGTACTAGAGTTTAAATTCAAATGCAGATCAGATTGATTCTGAATTCCATGTACTTCTGCTACAACAGCACTTACACATTTCAATCATTTATCTGTTGGTTATTAGTTTTGAATTTATGAAAACTATTTATCATTATTGCACAGCATACTTTAGAACTATCCACCAGGAGAAAGTTTATTGAGGGAAAAAGAATTAAGTAGTGGAAAAGCAAGAAGAAGCCTTGCTCTCTAATTTCATGTCTGTGACCAAACACAAGAAAACACTCAAGTCTGGTGGCCCAAAATGGCCTCAGTTGAAATCAGCTTACATATCAGGTTGTTTACATCTCACTCAGATGTTCCAGTGTAGTCATTTTATAAACCTGCAGGACTTGCTATTAATTTTAAAAACCTCTTCCACAACTGTAAAATGATTTAGGTTTGTAGTTCTAGCGACACATAATATGTAAATTCTTGTTTGAAGTTTAGTTAAGACGTATGTCATGTCTAGGTCAAAAGTAGCCTGGTGAAACCAACAATCTCATTCTCTAGAAGGCAATTGATCAGAGAAATGGAATTTTGGCAACAGGAGGAGGGTATAATAGTGCCTCAAGATTTATAGTCATGAGCAGTCTGCTAGTACTTGAACCTGTAATTCTGTTACTACCTCTTATCTGCTTCTATTCCTCCTTGCTTGCATTCACAGAACACCCACTATTTTTTATGTGTGTTACTCACTTTATCTTCAAAACAATCCTATGAAGTAAGAAATTATCCCTGTTTGGCAGATCAGGAATCCAAGGCACAGAGAAGACTAGTAACTTTTCTATGACCACTGTCAGTGAGTGGTACAGTTACCCCAAGAAATCTGACTTCATTTTCTGTGATATTAACCACTGCCCTTTATGCTATTACTCCTACAGAGAACAGAAATGGGCCTCCCTGTGGGCCTAACATCAGAATGAGGATCAGGTATTGGAAGAGTGTCCTAAGGTGGGGTTTAAAAAACTTGAGCATGCATGCTGTCGCAAAAGGTAGGAGTTCCTTCTTTCTTTCTGCTACATAGTATTCCATTGTGTAAATGGACCATTGTTTTTTGATCCACTCATCTACTGATGGGCATTTAGGCTGTTTCCAGTATTTGGCTATTGTAAATGGTACAACTGGTGTGTCAGCATGGATGGAACTAGAGAGTATTATGCTTAGTGAAATAAGCCAGGTGGTAAAAGACAAATACCATATGATCTCACTTAATACAGGAACCTAATGAACAAAACAAACAAATGAGCAAAATAGAACCAGAGCCAGGAAACAAAGAACAGACTGACAGTGACCAGAGGGGAGAGGGGAGGGAGAGAAGGGGGGGAAAGAAGGGGAAGGGTCTAGTCAAGAAACTAGTATAAATGACCCATGATCATGGACAACAGAGTGGGGATTAACTGTGGGAGAGGGGGTGGGGTGGAGCAGGGGTGAGCAATGAGGAAAAAATAAGACAACCATAATAGTACAACAATAAAAAAGAAATTTAAAAAATAAAAGAAAACAATTTTTAAATTTCCAGAAAAATAATAAAAAACTTGAGCAAGGAAGGACGATATACTCAAAGGAATGATATCAGATTCAAGTCTGTTCCTATTACATGCTTGGGCTTTCATTTACGCAAACCTATGTAACCTCTAAAAATCAAGCAAAATGGAAATTGTTGATGATGGTGGATGTGGAAGCTGAACCTTAACAAGATCAAGCAGCTTAGCCAAAACTACTCAGTTACACATGTGGTGCAGCCAGGACTAGGTTCCTTGGCCTCCAATCGCAAGGCTACTTCCATTCTGTCAGAACTGCTTTGAAGCTCTGAGGGAAGTTATCATTATTTATTTCAACTATTTGAAAATGTAAATGTTATCCATATTCAGGTATGATGAGACCAACAGATCAGGAGACAACTGTCCTTGAAAAGATAGCTTATTACTTATAGTTCCCAAGGACAGGCCATGCCACATCATGCAGGGCCACATAGCGAAGCCCAGGGTAAACAGACTAAACAGGCTTTGGATTGGCTACTTTGAATAATGTTGGAGGCTCTGGGGCATTAAAGGCATGCTATCTGGTGAGTTGTTTGCTATAAATAGGAATTAGCTAACCCTGGGAGGGCAGTCCCTTCCAGTGTCAATGAGGTCCTCAAGACATTAAAGTATCAAAATGAAAAGACACGCTTAATATAATACCCTGGAAGAGAATAGATGTAGAAATATCATTGTAAGAAGAAACTGAATAGACAGGATACAGTTAGGATGGATGGATGGGTGGATAGATGGATGGATGGATGTCAAATAGACCAACAGATGTATAAGGTTAATTCTCCCTGATGTCCACAGAACTAGTCTAACATGTATGGCTGTTTCAATGGAAAATTCTCTATTTCAAGATCAGGGATAAATAAATCACAGTCACAAAGTGGCATTCATAGGCCCCTTGGAGAGACATTTCTTCTATTGCTTCGAAATGAAGATCCTGATAAATGATGTGGAGGAGAGCTGTAGGCGTGCAGCTGGCCATCTGGGATTTCACATTAGTTGTTATTCCTCATAGCTCTGCAGCTGACACATCAGAGCATGGTTGATTACAAACATGAAGTCAGCTCCCTTCCAAAATCAGTAAGAAGCTTTTCACTGGGCTATCCACAATGATTCAGAGAGAAGAATAAGGATGCAAAGTTGAAAACTAAAGCTAGAGAATAAAAACCTCTGAATGGGTGCTTTCATTGGTTTGTTGGCAAGAATCACATTAAAGGAAACCAGGTTGGTTCTCAATTCCCTTTTTAATAAATTAAAAATAGCTTTTTCTGATACTCAGACACGTGGGTCCCAAATGGCCTGGATAAATCATTAGCTCAGATGGAGAAAGTATATTTCTCCATCAGTGGGTTGAACTCATCCCAGTGTGACCTCCAAGCTCATAACTACACTGGAAAGGGTGCTGTGTTTAAGCCCAGTCCTACTAACTTCAGAAATTGACCCTTCCTAGACCTGCGTGACCAGTGCTTTTTCTTGTGGGACATTTCTATAGAAACTCATCCCCAAGACTAGCTATTAATTGGAGAAGGTTTATTTATCCATAGGTTTGATAATCAATCATCGGATTTCAGCACTTGTTTTGTGGGATTCCATTTCATCACTTGCTACAGTATATATTATTATTCATTATATAAGTTTGTTAACGGTGTATTTATTTGAGTGACTCTCCCTCCAAATAAAGGGGCCTTATAAAGTTTTTTTTTTAATAAAAGGTTTATTTTTATATCAGCTATTTGCTTTCCTATGCTAAACCTCCGTTGAAGGCTCTGAGCTGCGTGCAAAGCGAATTCCTGCATTTGGGGCTGGGATGGGGCTGCTGGAAGGGCAATAAAGCAGCTGCGTGGGCCCGTCAGCAGATTCGTTTTTTTTTCAGCCTGTCAGTCACTTTCTCTCTGAGAAGGGAACGAGGGCTGGTAGATATTAGGAATGGTAATGTTAAAGTTTCTACCTACTGCATAAAATTCTTTCAAATTAATGCAAGCATTAAATTGTCAATGATTTTTCACGTAAAGCAGATATTAAACTGGGCATGCCCGCTGGTGTGGGTATAGAGTTTTGTCAACATTTCTGGCATACATGGTCTAATCCTGGGGGTCAAAAAATGTTTTTTAACCAAATTTTCTTGTTTCAGTTGCTTTTTTTTTTTTAAACCCTCATGTGTTGTAACTCAAACATAGATTATTTTCCCAAAAATGAAATTTGGCAGGCCATTAGTCCATAATGTGGTCTAATGCCTGTGGGTATTTTTTAAACATGTAAATGGCCAAGATATTTAGGTTTTTGAGGTTGAAAAACCGTGCACGCACTCTTAACAACTTCTTTTTCGGCCGTATTTAGTATGCATATTTATTGCACATGTGTATTATGTGGCATGCTGATTAGACTGGAGATTAGTTGGGAAAATATACAAATACCTCTTCACAGGGGTTGGGGGAAATGTCTTGCTGTCATGAGTTGCTGTCTCCTCATTCTTACTGGGGCAAACCCTGGTCCTGAAGGCTCACTCCTGGAGTGCCAGGACTCTAGGCCATGTCCATTCATCCACGAGGCTAGAAGACATTGACCATAATAGTTATTTGCAAGCCTGCTGACCAGCTGCACAGCAGAGCAGTATTCAAAGGTAGAGGGTGAGCATCCAGTCCTCCTGTTTCTAGATCCTGTCTCCTGCCTCCCTGCCCAAACCTGCACCAGAGCCCTATGGACACTCATCCTGGGCTCTTCCTGACACTAAGGCATACACAAATAGATCCAAAGCAAATACTCTGACCATAAAAAAAAAAAAACACATTATAAGCCTAAACCACTGTCCAGATAATCGAAAACTAACAGTTATTACCTCATTTGAAAGTAATTTTTAACAATTAGCTTAGGAAAGTATTTTATAATTTTTTGCTAGCCTTATACAAACTAAATTTTTTTAATGCAATCAATTAAATCTGGCAGCATAGCATCAGGCCCTCATTAGACTGGGCTGCTTGAAATTCATATACAATTTCTTCCTTATGCTGATCTGCAGGAGCTTTTAAACTTGCGCAGGGATGCTGGCAACATCCCCCAAACATCTCAGACACATTGTCTCTCTGAACCTGAACTTTTTAAATGGTGGTTAAACATGTTGTCTGCTTTAGTTTCCTGTCTATCTTCATCATGAGCCAGCACCTGTTTCCAATAAATTATATGCAGAACTGTATCAGCAACACCTTGGCAACAGCTGCCACCCTTAAAAGCGAGTGCCCTTGAGGACAATACACCTGTGAACACATAGAGTGTTTATTTAGCTGAAAGCCAAAACTCTAAGTTACATAAAGCAATTATCTAAAGCCTAATGTATGCCCATTATTAGCACAAAATAACCCTGTTCTTAAAAACCAATAAAAATCTATTTAAAGGATTTTTCCAAATCCCACTGAAATTTGTACTTGACTAGAGACCTAGTCTTAGCCTGGGACTTAAAATTCTAATGGTAGGCAAGGGAGAGGTTTATATGTGAGTTATAATATTCTTAGCTCATGCCAAAATTTGGGGCATGAGCATACATGGGTGGTACAGCCAAAGCTTTAGACTATTCACCAAGGATAAGCTTATTTAAAATAATCTTTTTTACAAGTCACTTAAAAAAAAACAAAAAAACATTTGACTTTGGTCTACACATAAAAAAAAAAAAAAGGAAAGGATTGTTTCAGTTTGTATTTAAATGTAGAAATGATTCATCCTGAAATACATTTCTTTATTTGTAAAACGTACTTTTATCTTATGGTTCATTACCTAATAGCATTACCCTGAGGTAACAAGGTTAGCAATATACTAATGAAAATAGAACCAGCTAAGGTAACATGAATTCTGCCACATAAAATACATCAATAATGAAAATTCCAGCCAAATGCAGTATCCACTACACACAGTTCAGTTTCTAGAGTATTTGACCTCTGGCCATTTCAAGAAATGGGGTTACATATTACATTTTGTTGAACAATAGATAAGAATAGAGTATAGCTATTGCCTCTCCCATATTGAGGTCTCATGAAATCTGAGTGGTTTTTTTGCTTAGTGTTCGTAATACATTTAATCCCTGTCTGATACTTCCTGTTGACATTTAACTGATGGACCTACAGTCACTTGGGTGCAAATGTGTTTTAGCACTTCTGTTTGGCTGAATGCAAATGCTGTGGAAGTAACTGCTAATGAGTATTACAGCTTCTCACTTGGTTCACATACAGTACACATGAGTGAGCAGACCCCTGAAGTCTGAGAATTGGACTCGGTGGGAAAAGTTTAGAAACAGCAGGTCTCTGTCTCACAACAAAAGCCACAAAATATCGTTCTGCTTTGCTTTCCTTAAACCAGCCATGTGAGTGGTGATGGTTGAGACTGATGTAGATGGAGGAGAGGCCCAGGATGTGGCACACCATGGCGCTAACAGCTTTATTGTCCTCTGCAATTTGCTGGTGCTTTCATTTCTTTAGCAACTGTTTTTTGAGCACCTATCCCAGACTAAAAGCTGAGGATACCAAGGTGAATTGGACAGATGTTTGTTCCTTCTTGCTGGATTGTGAAGGCCTTCGTTGTATGTTTGAAACATTTGTGATGAGAGACGATGGTTCCAACTGTGATTCTGTCACCAACAGTAGAGTTGGTCTGGAGCAAGCTATGCACCCTGTCAGCTACTTTCTGCCCTTGTAAAACACAGAGAAAAATTCTGTGGCATCTACATCAGAGAATTCTCATGAAACCCAAATAAACAATGCAAATGCATCCCGCAAATTTCAAGCTTTGAATCCTTTGAGAGACTGTTTGGTCATTGAGTTTTACAAGCACAGCAGTTACCTCTTCAGGTGCTTTAGCTTGCTGTAAGTTTGAAGACTCAACATGAAACTCACAAAATGCAGCCACAGCAATGGTTTTATTATCAAAACTCCAAAGTCCCCACTGAATTCACTTAATGGGTAAGGAGATCTTTCAGTCAAACTTCACTAGGGGAAATATGTATGTATATAATAACAGAAGAAGAAAATTAGGAAAAATATGTTTTCTTTATCTAACCAATATAGCTTTATGCTAATTCAAGTCTCTCTCTATGTAGATGTAAGACTTCCTTCTTTGATTTGTTTTCTTGATTAGAGGCCCTCACATACAATCACATGTAAATGTGAGAGCCACCCAGTTGATTCCAGGCCAGAAGAAACCCAGGAATAGATATATGAAGGGGAGCTCATTCCTGTTCCCCCAATGATTTATCTTTATTAAAGGTCAGTAAATTTAGAGCATGCTTTGTTAAATAACCACATGTATGGGAAATAAGTCATGAGTACTAGTTTGCACAGAAGATTTGCCATGTTTTTAAAAAACTGGCTTTTTAATATTGAAACGGTAATTCAAAAAACATTTTTAAATCCTATTGGTTTCTCTGCCTGCTTGTCAGATTTCCCATTGGTGATGAAACCCAGCCAAGTATGGATTTAGTGCTGCTTGTGAAACCAGACCTGGGCTTGTGGTTACTTGATAATAATTGCGATAATAAATTCATCTATTAATTTATTTCCTGTTTTCCTATATGAGTAACATTACACCTAAATGTTATGCTGTTGGATGGAGAGAACCATTTTCATTCACACACACACATACACACATACACACATACTTTGGAGACTCTTTCTATTAGACTGCTAATTCTTAAAGACTATAGCTATCTTTCCTTTGCCACAAGAGGATAATGTAAAAATTGAAAATGAAGTGCCCTATGATCTGGGACTATCAAAGACCATTAGAGAAAGTGACAGGCTCCGTAGAGATGGACAGGTGCATTAAGGCTGGATTCATAGTGGTGATATTAAATACAGTAGCCTTTACATAAATTACTAAGCAAGACTGGCCCTCATCTTAAGCTGTCCCATAGATAAATGAATCTATGACTACCAAAAGAACTGTTGCTAGGTTTTGATATTTTTTGTTTTTGTTTTTTGTTGTTGTTGTTCTTTGTTCTTAAGGCAAGATCCATGTAGAGGGTTGAAGGGGAGGGATGAGATCTTTATAATATATGTTCTATGAATTTTGGCCTGAGAGAATTTATGCACCTCCTGGGAGTATGTCTCCAGGATGTCCTTCCTCATGAACAGATAGGCTCACAAGTGCCATTTTATCAGATTTAATATTAGGTTTCAGATTAAATTCTGTCCCACACATGGCAATAAGATGGGCATTGACTTTTTGACTACATGCCTTGAAACAGATCAATGAATCAATAGTGATTCATCTTCCCTCCTCTTCTTTGAAAGCAAGGTAAAGGCTGAAGAGAAATCAGAGTGATTTCTAGGGACAATCCTATCTTATTCTGTTGTGTGAGGGTGATTTATGGAAACACCCCTAGGCTTGAGTTCTGAATGTCCTTTTGCTCTACACAAAGCAGAAAGGACAAACAAGAGAATAAAACTATGCTTGCTTGTGTGGGATTTGGTTTAAGCCCATTTGAACTGCCAGTTAGTTCATTGTTTAAAACAGCACACGTGCACAGAACCAGTTGTAGTTAAGAAGTTTATTAGCAGGAGAACGTTCACCAGTTCCTGGAAATCCTATAGAAAGAGGCATCATGTTTTTTAAGAATAAGATTACCTGTGAGTTACCAAAACTCAGTTTATTATCCTGCCTTAGTGAAGAAAAGGTAGGAGTGAGAAATAATTCAAGGATGGAAGAAGGATACAGGAGAAAAACACCTAGGAAAATAGGCTCACTGTCAGGCCCAGGCCTTACTCTGAACTTAGTATCAACATGGTATAGGGACATGTTGTCCCTGTATGTGACAACTAATCTCTCAGGTACAAGGAGGTAACAGATAGGAAATGTTTTTTACAACTGAGAACCACTTCATGAATGTAAAATGGGCCATCCTGACTGAAACTGAGCCTTAATTTTTTTTTTTAAGCATTATGGATAGAAATGGGGAAAATGGGCTTTTTCAAACTTCCTGCTGGATTCTTGTTAATCTGAACATAGCAGGCTTAAATTCATTTACGTTTCTGGGCAGCTGCTGAGGTGGGGGGCATGAACAATTGTTGAAAGGGCACTTGGGTTCTGCAAAAAGAAACTGAGACGCTTTTGTGATGTGGGATGTTTGCAGACCACAGGGTTCTGCATAATAGTGTAAAACCTTCTTTGGGGATGGAGACATAGACGCAGATTATGCTTCCTTTTAGGGGAAGATTTTGTGGTTGGTTTGCTTTCTATAGATTTTAGTAGAATGGGGTCCCAGGACAGAGGTGTCTGCTAAGGGTCTCCCAACCATTGAGTTGAGCTGGCCCCTTCAACAGTGTGGCTTATAGGAGGTCAGCGAGGGAGGTGTTGTGGGAAGCTGGGAGGGGTTCTGTTGTGTGCATTTTAATCCCCTTCTGTTTTCCAAAGGCTTTAGTAATCCCTTGTTACATCAATGGTATGGTCTGAGCTGAATGTCAGGGAAACGTGTGATAAGACTGGATTCACATTCCAGGGCGGGCAGTAGGCAGGATGGGAGGAAAGGCCATATGGGCAAAGCTGGCTCCTATGTGAAAGACGTAAATAGGGATTCTGAGGGAAGCTGGAGAAGATGAGAACCACTAAGATTAAGTAGGATTCTCATAATTTCAGTGTTGAAGAGAAACATGATTCCCAATCCTGGGTGTTTATGAGGCTAGCGAATCAGGTGGTCATTACAGGCCTAAACTGAAGACAGATTTGTGGATATCAACCTGGTATCATCACTTCTTACCTGTTTGTGGGCAAGTTATCTAGCCTCTCTATACCCTAGTTTCTGCATCTGTTAAGGTGTAGATAATGAAAATACCTATCTCGAGGGGTTTAAGTGAAACAATGTATGTTAAGTAATCGGCGTAGTGTCTGGAATATTATAAGTGCTCTACAAATGATAAGTTTTAGTTAGTAAAGTAGAATTTAAATCTTTACCATTGTAGTACATGTATGCATGACTGTGGGATTTGATAAAGAGAGTCAGGGAAGGGATGTACCATGGACAAGGGGTTCCCAACCTCACATGTAATGCCTGACACATAGTAAATACTCAATAAACTTTTCCTAAATAATGAATCACGTATTACAGGTTTTTCAGTACATTAGATTGGGACTCAGCTTTATTTACAAAGTTGTTTTACAACTGTATTCTGAAATACCCAGTAGAAATAATAAGGTTACCCCACTGGGCTTATTAGGCCAAGAAACGCAGATAAACAGACATTTTGGAATACATAACATGATCAAGTCAATTCTAGATTGTCACTGCACCATCCTCACCATGTATCCTGACCAGTGACTTTGCCTGGAACTCCTGCAGGAATCACTCTGGTTTGACCTGTTTATGTCAGAAAGGACACCTCAGCATGAGGACAAGTAACGGTCACTAATGGAAGTTGTAACACGGGGCTCTGGTTTCTTTGCCAGATTCCAAATGAACATTCTGGAGTGGCAAGGTCAAGCAGAAGATGTAGAGACATGAGTAGTAAACAGGCAAGATGCCTCCATACTTCCTTTGATTTGTCCACTGCCAGTGGTGTGTGACAGAGAGTGAGAGGCAAAGCAAGGGCTGTGCATTCTTCGCTACCATAATGAGGGAAAAGAGGAAAGAAAGGAATGGGAAGAGGAAACAAGGGGCGCTTACCTTTATAAAACCACATTCAAAATATCACATACTCAAGAAATAATTGTACCCGAGTTTTTATATAATCAAATAAACAATAATCATTTAACTTATTGTTATTTTATGCTATGAATCTTCATAAAAAATTAATTGGATAAGGAGACAGAAGAAGGAATTTATGAAATAGAAACTGTTCTCCCTTACCATCGGCCTCTGTTACAGATCTAAAATATACAGAGCTCCAACAGGCTAGAAGAGGAACAATCTCAAATCCAATCAAGAGACAGGAAAGTGCTAGGACTTGCAAAGTAGAATGTTCATTCTAAAAGGATTGGTCCAGGCTCTATTTATTGGGATGGGGTTTGGAGTAGGTCCTAGATGACCTTCAAGGAATAGCTAGATTTTGACATGTATACTTAAATCTGGTCAGGATCATGGCAGATCCCAGTTATAGTTATGGTGTGAATTTAAGTTGCATCTCTGACCACAAATGCTAATTTCATTAAATGCATAAAATTGATAATAAAGGAGACGGCATTAATATTTCTTTTTTGTTTTATTATTTTTAATATTTTTTATTGTTGTTCTATTACACTTGTCCCAACATTTCCCCTGTTGCTCTCCACTGCCCCACCCCCCCACTCCCACAGTCAATCCCCACACCATTGTCCATGTCCATGGGTCATCCACACTAGTTCCTTGATCCTTTCCCCTCTTTCCTAACTTCTCCCCCTCCCCCCTCCCCACTGGTCACTGTCAGTCTGTTCCTTGATTCCTGTCTCTGGTTCTATTTTGCTCGTTAGTTTGTTTTGTTCATTAGGTTTTTGTATTAGGTGAGATCACATGGTATTTGTCTTTCACTGCCTGGCCTATTTCACTAAGCATAATACTTTCCAGCTTCATCCATGCTGTAACAAAAGGTTCCTTGTTTCTTGCTATAGCATAGTTTTCCATTGTGTAAATGGACCACAGTTTGTTGATCCACTCATCTACAGGTGGGCACTTGGTTGTTTCTAGCACTTGGCTATTGTAAATAGCACTGCTATGAGCATAGGGGTGCATAGGTTCTTTGGAATTGGTGTTTCATGATTCATTTCTTATATCTTATGTGTGTAAGGTACCATGTTAAATGCATCTCATTGGATCCTTTAGTAGTACTGGGATCTAATGTCTTGTTAAATCAATGGTTTGGTTTTCGCTATTATTTCCATTTTACACATGATGAAACTGAAGTTCAGAGAGGATCTCGCTGAGAGTCTTGGAACCAGGGAGAAATTATGACCTGGCTCTGTCTGTTCCTTCCTCCTCAGGAGATAGCCAGAAATTGGCTTGCAGAGGGTGTCAATCATGATGTTGTGAGCATTATAAAAAGTAAATGCGACACTGGAATATGGAAGTATTGTAAGAACTGAACAAAACTATACAATGATTTGCAGACTATTTTCAATATTGGAAACATGTATATCCTATGATGTCGAAATTCAACTTTGCATCTCAGTATTTATTGTATAGTATTTACTGTACAGAAGAATTTACAAATAAGCACAAGAGGTATCTCAAAGAATGTCCATTATAGCATTTCTGTAAGAGTAAAAACAAAGCTAAATTAAACCAACCAACTAAATAAAAATCCCTAAAGACACGTTGATGCGAGAACTGAAAGGAGAAAATTTCCAAAGCAATAAGAAAACTTTCCTAGATCTATAAGATAACTTCTCATATTGAGAGGGATCTAGTGTCCAGAAAAATGACTACAAGATGATTCACAACTAGGAGCATTATCATGAAGTCTAAGAACACCACAATAGAGAAAACATCCTAAATCCTGTGGTCAGAAAAATGAGTCTTATATAAAGGATCAGGGGTCAGAATGGCACTGGTTTTCTAAAGCAGCTCTGGAGGATTAGATATCAATTTATTTATTTATGTATTTATTTAGTTATTTATTTTTAATTTTCTTTTCTTTTTTTTTATTTTTTGATTTTTCAATTACAGTTGTCCCATTTTTCCCCCATTGCTCTCCCCAACTCAGCCCACCCCTTCTCCCACAATCATCTCCCTCCCCGTTGTCCATGTCCATGAGTGATTTATATACATTCCTTAATTAAACCCTTCCCTTACTTATCCCCCTTCTCTCCCTCCCCCCTATTCACTGATATTCTGCTCCTTGTCCTATTTAGTTCGTTTGTTTATGTTGTTCTTTAGTTTCCTGTATTAGGTGATATGGTATTTTTCTTTCTTTGCCTGGCTTATTTCACTAAGCATGATTCTCTCTAGTTCCATCCATGTTGTCACAAATGGCAGGAGTTCCTTCTTTCTCTCGGTTGCATAGTATTTCATTATGTAAATATAACACAGTTTCTTGATCCACTCATCTACAGATGGGCACTTAGGTTGTTTCCAGCACTTAGCTATTGTAAACAGGGCTGCTATGAACATAGGGGTGCATAAGTGCTTTTGAATTAGGGTTTTAGGATTTTTCGGGTATAATCCTAGCAGTGGAATTGCTGGTTCAAAAGGCAGTTCCATTTTTAGTTTTTTGAGGTAATTCCATACTGTTCTCCATAGTGGCTGCACCAGTCTGCATTCCCACCAACAGTGCAATAAATAGGGTTCCCGTTTCTCCACATCCTCGCCAGCACTTGTTGCTGTTGATTTGTTGATGATGGCCATTCTGACTGGTGTAAAGTGGTATCTCATTGTGGTTTTTATTTGCATCTCTCTGATAGCTAGTGATGTTGAGCATTTTTTCATGTGTCTATGGACCTTCTGTATGTCCTCTTCGGAGAAGTGTTTGTTCAGTTCCTTTGTCCATATTTTAATTGGGTTGTCTGTTTTCTTGATGTCGAGTTGTATAAGCTCTTTATATATTTTGGAGATCAGTCCCCTGTCTGAGATATCATTGTCAAATATGTTTTCCCATATGATTGGTTTCCTTTTCATCTCGCTCATGTTTTCTTTTGCTGAGCAGAAACTCTTTTAGTTTGATGTAGTCCCAATTGTTTATTTTTTCCTTTATTTCTCTTACCTCAAGAGATGTATCTGTGAAGATATTGTTACATGGGATATCTGAAATTTTCCTGCCTATGTTTGCCTCTAGGACTTTTATGGTGTCACAGCTTACATTTAAGTCTTTGATTCATCTTGAGTTTATTCTTGTGTGTGGTCTAAGTTGGTGGTCTAGTTTCATTTTTTTTGCACGTCCCTGTCCAGTTCTCCCAGCACCATTTGTTGAAGAGGCTCTTCTCACTCCATTTTATGTTCCTTCTTCCTTTATCAAATATTAGTTGACCATAGATTCCTGATTTTATTTCTGGGCTCTCTATTCTGTTCCACTGATCTATATGTCTGTTCTTATGCCAGTACCAGACTGTTTTGATCACAGTGGCTTTGTAGTATTGTTTGATGTCTGGTACTGAGATTCCTCCTGCTGTGCTCTTCTGTCTCAAGATTGCTTTGGCTATTCGGGGTCTTTTTTGATTCTATATGAATTTTTGGAGTATTTGTTCTAGGTCTGTGAAATATGTCATTGGTATTTTAATAGGAATTGCATTGAATCTATAAATTGCTTTGGGTAGTATGGCCATTTTGATGATGTTGATTCTTCCCATCCAAGAATATGGTATTTGCTTCCATTTATTTGTATCTTCCTTAATTTCTTTCTTCAATGTTATGTAGTTTTCAGAGTACAGGTCTTTTGTCTCTTTGGTTCAGTTTATTCCCAGGTACTTTATTTTTCTTGTTGCTATAGCAAATGGTATTTTCTTTTTTGTCTCCGTCTCTGCTATTTTATTGTTGGTGTACAGAAATGCCTTAGATTTCTGTATATTTATTTTGTACCCTGCGATTTTGCCAAATTCACTTATATCAAGTAGTCTTTCAGTGGAGTTTATAGGGTTTTCTAGGTATACTATCATGTCATCTGCATATAGTGATAGTTTTATTTCTTCTTTCCCTATTTGGATGCCTTTTATTTCTTTTTCTTGTCTGATTGCTGTGGCTAGGACTTCCAACACTATGTTGAATAGGAGTGGAGAGAGTGGGTAGTCTTGTCTTTTTCCTGATTTCAGGGGGAATGCTTTCAATTTTTGTCCATTGAATATGATGTTGGCTTCAGGTTTCTCATATATAGCCTTAATTATGTTAAGGTATGCTCCCTCTATTCCCATTTTGCTGAGAGTTTTCATCATAAATGGGTGTTGTATTTTATCAAATGTTTTTTCTGCTTCTATTGATATGATCATGTGATTTTTGTCTTTCATTCTGTTTAGGTGATGTATTATATTTATTGATTTGCGTATATTAAACCATCCTTGCATCCCTGAGATGAATCTCACTTGATCGTGGTGTATGATCTTTTTGATGTATTGCTGGATCCTGTTTGCCAATATTTTGTTGAGGATTTTAGCATCTATGTTCATCAGTGATATTGACCTGTAGTTTTCTTTCTTTGTTGTGTCTTGACCTGGTTTTGGAATTAGGGTAATACTGGCTTCATAAAAAGAGTTCGGGATTTTCCCCTCTTCTTGGATATTTTGGAATAGTTTGAGGAGGGTCGGAGTTAGTTCTTCCCTAAATGTTTTGTAAAATTCGCCTGTGAAGCCATCTGGTCCAGAGCTTTTGTGTGCAGGGAGATTTTTGATTACTGTTTTAATTTCCTTTTTTGTTATTGGTCTGTTGAGACTTTCTACTCCTTCTTGGTTCAGTTTTGGAAGGTTATAATGTTTCTAGAAATTTGTCCATTTCTTCTAGGTTGTCAAATTTATTGCCATACATTTGTTTTAGTAATTTCTTATAATTCATTGTATTTTTGTGGTATCAGTCGTGATTTCTCCTTTTTCGTTTCTGATTTTGTCTATTTGGGTCTTTTCCCTTTTTTCTTGATGAGCCTGGCTAAAGGCTTGTTGATTTTGTTTACTTTTTCAAAGAACCAGCTCCTAGTTTTGTTGATCTTTTAATTGTTTGTTTGGTCTCTATGTCATTTAATTCTGCTCTGATCTTGATGATTTCCTTCCTTCTTCTTGCCCTAGGCTTTGTTTGTTGTTGTTGTTCTAGTTCTTATAGCTGTAGGGTTAGCTTTTTTATTTGAGGTTCTTCTATCCTTTTCAGATATGCCTGTATTGCTATGAACTTCCCTCTTAGGACTGCTTTTGCTGTGTCCCATAGGTTTGGGGCTGTTGTGTGTTAATTATCTTTAGTTCTAGAAATTTCTTGATTTCCTTTTTGATGTCATTGTTAACCCATTCATTATTTAATAGCATGTTATTCATTCTCCATGAGTTTGGATGTCTTTGATATTTTTCTCTGAGGTTGATTTTTAGTTTCAAGGCACTGTGGTCTGAAAAGATGCTTGATATGATTTCAATTTTCTTGAATTTGTTGAGGCTTGTTTTGTGTCCTATCATGTGTTCTATCTTTGAAAATGTTCCATGTGCATTTGAAAAGAATCTGTATTTTGCTTCTTTGGGGTGAAAAGTTATATATATATATATATATCAGTTAAGTCCATGTGGTTTAGTATGTTGTTCAATGTCTGTATATCCTTGGTGTTTCTTTGCTTCGAAAATCTGTCTATTGTTGATAGTGGAGTTTTAAAGTCCCCTACTATGAGTGCATTACTGTTAATATCCTTTTTTTGGTCTTCTAGCATTTTCTTTATGTATTTGGGTGCTCCTATGTTGGGTGCATATATGTTTATCAGTGTTTTGTCTTCTTGATGCATTGTTCCCTTCAGAATTATGAAATGTCCTTCTTTGTCTCTTTTTATTGCCCTTGCTTTGAAATCCATTTTGTGTGATATTAGTACTGCTACCCCAGCTTTTTTTTTATGTCCATTTTCTTGCAATACTTTTTTGTATCCCTTTATTTTCAGCCTGTGTAAATCTTTTGTTTTGAGGTGTGTTTCTTGTAGGCAGCAAATATGTGGGTCCTGTTTTCTTATCCATTCCGTTACTTTATGTCTTTTAATTGGAGCATTTAATCTATTTACATCTAAGGTTATTATTGACATGTATTTATTCATTTCCCTTTGTACCTCTGTTCCTCTCCTCTCTTGTTCTTTTCTTCTTTTTTCTTAGAACACTCCCTTTAGCATGTCTTGCAATGCTGGTTTGGTGGAGATGTATTCTTTCAGTCTTCCTTTGTCTGAGAAACTCCTTATTTCACCTTCTATTTTGAATGAGAGCCTTGCTGCGTAGAGTATTCTTAGTTGTAGGCCTTTGTTTTTCATTGCTTGAAATATTTTTGACCATTCCCTTCTGGCTTGTAGTGTTTCTGTTGAGAAATCAGTTGATAGCCTTATCGGAGCTCCCTTGTATGTTATTTGCTGTTTTTCTCTTGCTGCTTTTAGGATTCTCTTTTTATCTTTCAATGTTGCCATTTTAATTATGATGTGCCTTGGAGTGGGTTTTTTGGGGTTCTTCTTCATTGGCACTCTCCGTGCTTCCTGAACTTGTATAACTTTTTTCTCTCATCAGGTTGGGAAAATTTTCTTTCATTATTTCTCCTATCTGCTTTTCTATTCCTCATTCCTCTTTTTCTCCCTCTTTAATTCTGATGACTCTGATGTTGTTTTTCCTCATGCTATCCTATAATTCCCTTATATCTTCTTGGAGTATATTGAGCTTCTTCACCATCATTGTTTTGAATTCTATGTCTGACATTTGGGCTATGTCTATTCCATCTACCTCTCTTTCTGGGGATTCCTCTTTTCTTTTCATTGAGAGGTTGTCTCTGTTTCTTACCATGTTGGATTCTTCTTGTTTGTTTTTGTTTTTTGGGTTTGTCTGCTTTAACTTCCCACCTTTGTGGTATGAGATTCTTTATAGGAGATCTGGGGGTTTCAGTGGTGCAGTCTCTTTGATCTCCTGAGCCTGATGTTCTTGGGGCACCCTTTATGTCATTTGTCTATGCTGTATGGTTATATTTCAGATGCTCTTTGGTGGGATCTTCCCTCTGGCTAGTTGATTGAGACTCACTCTGTCTACTTTGTCTTGAGTTCTTTTGTGGAGATGCTGTTAAAAAGATAAACACACAGCCCAGGTAGGAAACCCACACCCTCAAACATATCCCCCACCCTCTATCCAACTATTGTCAGCAAGTAAGCCAGTATTAATATAAATGTAGAGAGATTAGGGCTTTTATACTCTAGGAAGAATAGATAAGAGTTGTTTTTAAGGAGGAAAAATATGATTTTTGAGAGAAGGGATGATAGGTTAATAATAATAGCAAGTAGTGTCAAGACTATCCAAAACAGTGGGTAATATTTACATTGTATGCTAATAATAATAGAAGAAAGACAGGGAAGAATGTAGAATATAGTAAGAAAGTGGAATTGTATAGTATTAGATTTGTATAGTAGTTATATTCTATTTATTTAGTGTGAAAGGGAGGCTAAACAAAACAGACAAACAAATAAACAAAAATTAAAGAGGAAGGATGAGAAGGAGAAATGGTAATAAACAAATTAAAGAGAGTTTTTTAAAAAAATTTTTAAATAAAAGTAAAAATTAAAATAAGAAATTTTTAAAAATTAAAATAAAATACAAATAAAACTAAATTAGAAATAAAAATTATATATATATATATATATATACACACACACACACACAAAAGGAATGTTTTTACTCAGTTCAGCCTTTGTGTGTCATCTTCTTTCTGGATCCACAGCTGGTCTAATGAGGCGGACCAGAGGTTCCTGATCTTTGCAGGTTTGGCGCCTGTTTGGAGCCGGCCAGGGAACTTGTGCATGTGTTAGCCTCAGGCCTGCCAAGCTGCCCTCTGGGAGGTGGTCTCTCACCCCTTGGGGCAGAGCCCCACAAACTTATGGACGGTGGAAATGAGCGTCTGTGAGTTGCCGCTGCCCGCTGGTCCCACACCGCAGCCACCCACAATTCCCACACCTGCCTGGGTGGGCGCAAGCAGAGCCCACGCACGTGGTCTGCACTCCGGCCTGGTGTCCACTGGGGCTGGCCAGCGGTGTCTGTGCAAGGTCTTCTGCATGCCCAGCGGGCCCTCCCTGCACCCGTTGGGGCACTAATCTTATGTTTGTTGGGGTGTGTCCAAGGGGCACCCAGACGTGCGGCCAGCGAACTAGTTGTGCACCTGGACCAGTGTATGGGGGCATTTCCCTGTGTGCACCCGCTCTCCCCAGGGGGAGGGTTGGGGAATGGGTGAGTGCACTTCTACGCCTGTGCTCCTCAAGAATGTCCTATCACCCCCAACCCTTCCTCCCCTCTCCATGGTATACAAGAGAAAAAATAAAGAAAAATCACGTTCTCACATGCACAGCAGTACGCTGTTTCTTGTGTTTCAGCGCCAGATGCCACTTGTTCCTCTCCTGTTTCTGCCAGTGGGCAGAGTTCCACTCTCCTCCCAGTTCCTCTCTGGGGAAGCCTGTGGTCACTGAAAAGTCTTTGTGTACTTCCAGCCACAGATCAGGGAGCCACCCCAGTCAGAAATCCTGTCTCGTCCCTTTTTCCTCCACTATCCTCACCAAAAGGTCGCTTCCAGATGGTTTTCTCTAATCCAGCATTGCCAAAGCTCGGCTCTTGCCAGTGTTCAGCTGCTCACCAAGATGTTCTGTCTGCAATTAGCCCAAACTACAGACGGGTCTCAGGAGCCAGAAAGCACAGCTTCCCCTCACTCCTCCGCCATATTCTCTCCTTTAGATATCAATTTATTATTGTTGATGTGCATGGCCATGTTAAGAGAAAGTAAATCGTTTCCTTGGAATGTTTGTAGATGAATGACAGAAAATAAATGATAGAAAAAAGTGAGGTAATTATGACTTCCAAGAAAAAAAAAAAAAAGACCTCTATAGGAAAGCAAAAAGCATATGATCATAGTAAATTATATATGTTATCAATGAAAAGCACTTTTAACAATAATAAAATAAAATGTATTTAATCATATATATTATATTAGTGTATTGGGAAGTTGGAAAGAGGAGACACATATGCATAGTATGGGATAAATGGGGAAGAAGAACTAAATCTCCATCTATTCTACAAATTTAATCAATAATGTCTAAAACTGGAAAGATTAAGAAATAGAGGACTTCCGGTCAAGATGGAGGTGTGGTCAGATATGCTGCATCTCCATCCACGATTAAGAAGGAATACAACTACCTAAAAACTAGAAAAACCAGGAATTCCATAAAATCAAGCTCCATGGAAGTCTAACAAACAAAGATATAAAAAAGAAATACTCATGCAGACAGGTAGGAGGGGTAGAGCCAGGGCAGAGAGGATGCAGTGTGGTGGTGGTAGCAGTGGCAGCAGCGGCAGCAGTAGCACGCCAGTGGAAAGCACAGTTACACATTTTAAAAAGTCCAGAGGAACACCAGGGGAGTGTTCCCAGCTCCTCATCAGACCACACAGCTCATGGTTCCAGCACCAGGAAAAATCAAGCCTCATTGCTTCTCACAGTGCAAACCAGTGGGAGTTGGGGTAGAGACAGAAACTGCCAGTCTCTCAGCAGAGTCCACTTGTTTAAAGGGTCCCCATGGTCCTAGAAAGTCCACATACTCATCCACTCTGGGAATGACAGCCAGAGCAACAGCTAGAGAAGCACCAGTCCCATACGGAAGTGGGAGAAGTGCCTGGAAAAGGGGCAAGTGCTGGGGAAGCAGCATTGTTCCCTCTCAGACCCCTCCCCCACATACAGCACCACGACATGGTGAAACATGTCACCCTGTACTGACAAATCCCCAAGGCTCCGCCCCTTACAACATAACAGGAGCGACAGCTCTATGCAGGACACAGAGGCAAACAAACACAGGAGCCTGCCATGATGAGAAGACAGAGAAGTATGGCCCAAAAGTTCCAGTGGAATAACTAAGCAATGAGGAGATAGCCAACCTCACAGATGAAAAGATAGCCAACCTAACAGATGCAAAATTCAAAACACTGGTGATAAAAATGCTCAGAGGCTTGACCAAAATGCTTGAGTCAGCAAATGCATAAGAGAAGAAGTGAAAGCTATGCTAAGTGAAACGAAGGAAAATCCACACAAAACCGATGGTGAAGCAAAGAAACTAGGGTTCAAATCAATGGCTTGGAATGTAAGGAATTAAAAAAGTCAACCAGTACAGAATGAGGAAACAAAAGTTGAAAAAATGAGGAGAGGCTTAGGAACCTCTGGGACAACTTTAAACATGTCAACATCCAAACCGTAGGGGTGCCAGAAGGAGAGGAGGAAGAGCAAGAAATTGAAAACGTATGTGAAAAAATAATGGAGGAAAAGTTCCCAAAGTTTATGAAGGAAATAGACATACAAGTCCAGGAAGCACGGAGAGTCCTGGGCAAGCTGGACCCAGAGGGGACCACACCAAGACACATCATGATTAAAATGCCAAAGATGAAAGATAGAGAATCTTAAAAGCACCAAGAGAAAAGCAGAGAGTTGCCTACAAAGGGGTGCCTATAAGACTATCAGCTGACTTCTCAAAAGACACTCTGCAGGCAAGAAGGGACTGGCAAGCAGTATTCAACGTGGTGAAAAGCAAGGACCTGCAACCAAGATTACTCTATCCAACAAAGCTATTATTTAGAATGGAAGGGCAAATGAAGTGCTTCCCAGACAAGGTAAACCTAAAAGAGTTCATCATCACCAAGCCATTATTATATGAAGTGTCAAAGGAACTTACTTAAGAAAAAGAAGATCAAAACTATGAACACTAAAATGACAATAAACTCACAACTATCAACAACTGAATCCAAAAAATAAAAACAAAATTCAACTAAGCAAACCAAAATAGGAACAGAATCAGAGGTATGAGGATCATTTGGAGGGTTATCAGCTGGGAGGGGGAAGGGACAGAAATGGGGAATGGTGCAGGGATTAAGAAGCGTAATCAGTTGATACAAAATAGACAAAGGGAAGTTAAGAATAATATAGGAAAGGGTGAGCCAAAGAACTTATATTCATGACCCATGGACATGAACCAAGGAGGTGGGATTTCTGGGGGAAGGGGAATTCTGGGCAGAGGGAAGCAAAGGGGAAAAAATAGGAACTACTGCAATAACATAATCAATAAAATATACTTAAAAAATAGAATTATGTTCTTATATGATTATTTTTAACTTTATTGATCAATAATTGACAAATATAATTTTATATATTTAAAAGATTTGATATGCATATACATTGGAGAATAATTACCAAGATTAAGATAGTTAACGCATCTACCACTTCATATAGTTAACATAGGTAATTCTTTTTTGTGTGTGTATGAGACGGTTATCCTTATGATAGACCCCTAGAAATTCACAGGGTTTCTTAAATTAGTATTTTTTCACTTTACAAATATATTTTTTGAGGTATAATTGACATATATTAGTTTTAAATATACAACAAAATAATTTTATATTATATAATTATAAAATGATCACCACAATAAATCTGGTTAACATCCATCCCCAAAGTTACAAAAAGAATTTTTTTTGTAATAAGGACTTCTAATATGTACTCTCTTAGCAACTTTCAAAAATGCAATTTGGTACTATTAACTATAGTCACCAAGCTATAACATCCCTGTGATTTATTTTATAACTATAAATTTATACATTTTTATCTCCTTCACCCATTTCCTCAGGACAGACCCCACCCAAAATTCACAAGGATTCTTAAATTAATATTTTATTAGTGGACAAAATAGGCTATTTTAGCATAAGAAAACTAAGATCAATTTAAAGATTAATTAGTTAAATTAATTAACTCAGATTTCAAAGCATGGTAAAATGTATCTAAGTATTGATCTAGTTTACTTTTCCAAACTTGGTTTAGAAATATTTCTTAAGTACATTTATACTAATCTGTAAACAAATGTACAAAATGTTAAAAGGTTAAAATAAACCCACATAACTCACTGACCACAGTGTTCACTTCTGCAAAAGGGTTAGGATTGGAGATGGTCATCAAGAGAACTGTAACTTTCCTAGCATACTTGACTCTATTACAAAAAAAGAAAAAAAAAAGAGTTGAATTACTACATTCTTACGAAACACGCTACTCCTTCCTTCACATAGAAGCCTTTTTAAAAAAGATAAATTTTGTTCCCTTGGCAAATAACTTACATTCTTAAGATGTATTACATAGTTTACAAAAGGACTTTCAGCTACCTTATTGATTCAGTTATCACAAAAGCCTTGTATACCAGGCATTATTGTCTTTTTATCTGTAAAGCCAATATACACGCTAGAGAGTATGGGTTAAATCCTCAAACTTCCTCCTGGCTCAGAGTCTGATATTGGAAAAAATGACCCTACCTTTGTTCACTGAGATGCCTCTCCTGCTCTGTTAACACACAGCTCATTCTCTCTTTATTTATGAGGACTTAAGAGGCCATATTGAGGAATCCCCTGTGGTAAGGAACTATGGGCAGTCTCTAGGAGCCAATGACATTCTTGGATAACAGCCAGTAAGAAGCCCTCAGTCCTGCAACAGCACAGGTCTGAATTCTGCCAACAACCTGAGTGAGCCTAAGCTGAGTCCGTACCCATTCGAGTTTCAGATGAAAACACAACCCAGCCAAAACTTTGAAGTCTTGTGAGACTCTAAGTAAAGAATCCAACTAAGCCATACCTAAATCCCTGAAACACAGAAACTGTAAGAGAGTAAATGTGTTGTTTTATTAAGTCATTAAATTTGTGATAATATCATTCCATAACAGTGGAAAACTAACACTTGTTCCACTGAAGGAATTCAAAAATTGAGGCACATTTTTGGGAGAAGACCATATATAAGAGACTATAAAATTGGAATACCCACCATCATATTGCTCATGCTGTGGATGAAGGTCAGTGTAAGCCATGCACCAGCCCTAATAGAACAGCCCTGACCTTTCTGAACCAGGATCCTTTTGTTTTCACTCTATGGAAGTGCTGACATGTCAGCTGGTTTTGCATGTGTGAAAGGATCTTATACAGAGGACTCATGTCTTAGAACATGCATGTGGTGCTTGTACAGCACAAATAATGTTGGTTTGCAGGACCTGCATATATAGGATTTTACTAGAGCAGTGAGGCCTTGGAAAAACCTCCAAACCCAGCAAGCTTGTGTTTTCTTTTCAAAGAAATACCAGCCAAGCTTAATTTAAATCAATAGAGAAGGTAAAGTGGAAAAAATGACATAAGCACAGATAACAAAAAAGAAAGTGGAAGACAACACAAGAACCTGAGGGAGTAAAAATTCAACTAAAATGCAAGTGGAACTAATTGTTTCTCACCCAGAAATGTGGCTGATTTACCTCCCAGTTGGAAAAAGGACCTTGCTGAGTGCTTTTTAATTGAAAGCAAGCATGGACCTTGTACATGTCATAGCTGCTTGCTCGCTAAAGGGTGCTGTTCTCTTTCCAGCACCTGTGGCAAAGAATTGGGATATGATGAATTAGAAGGAAAAAAAAAAAGCAAAAATACAAGCAAAATAGTTTAAAGGAAAAGCTGCAAGAGAAGATGGAAACAACTTACAATGATCCAAAAGGGAGACACTAACGCAAAGAGGAAATGTTAATGTAGGCTAAAAACACTTGTCTGGGAAACAATGAAAAACTCCCCTGATGGGTGTGATTCAAAAGCAATAATAAGCATAGTAAAAGTTGAATACACACTTATTGAATTCAACTAGAATATTGATAGCAATTAGTTAGTATATTAAGTCATCATCGTGCCAAACTTTTATTCATTCAACAAATATTAGCATGCACTGACTCTTATATTTCACCATAACCCTATGAAATAAATAATGCTGTGATCTTCATTTTACAGACAAGAAGGCTGAAAGAGGTTATGAAACTTTCCTGAGTCACATACTAGAAAGTAGAACAGCTGGGTTTTGAATTCAGGTCTCTATGATCATTTTACATCACATTTAATGTAAGAAATCTCAAGTGGTACACTGATATAGAAAGGGAGAGTGGGGCACAGTCTGGGTTAAGAAGCACTCACGTGCAGATGGGAGGAAAGACCATGAGTTATTCCTGGGGGTTGCGGAACATGTTGATTGCAGAAAAATGCCCCTGAGGGCTGAGCAGGGCAATGGCACCAAAGACACAAATGTGAGAAATGCTCTCAGAATAGAACAGTAAAGTTAGTGGAAAACTTGAATCCCCTATTCTTTTACTTTATAACCACTTTTCTAATCACTGTGCCAATGTTGGAGTTAATTAAAGAGAATGCCTGCAGCAGAATTACCTGCAAATCCTGTTAAACTCTGGATCCCTGGGCCCCACTGCAGACCATGTTCAACAAGCTGCCACTGACTGAGATGCACTCTAAAGGCACAGAAAGGGTCTACAGTGGTGTGTAAGTAGAGGAAAGCTTCCCATTCATGGCTGTGGCCCCAGTAACTATGGTGGAGTAACACTGACAGGGAGGTTAGCTCACCAGGAAACCCAAATGATATATGTACCTGGACCAAATAGCATGGGTAAAGTTTTAAAAATAATTATAAATAAGGTAATGTCTCTCATCCCTTGACTCCTTCCCAAACAAACAACAAATGAATGAATGATGAATGAATGAATGAATAAGACATGGTATGCTGACAGTATGTGCCCTGAGCTGGCCTCCCTGGGAAAAGCTGTAGTGAGTGAAGGTGAGCACAGACTGATGTTGCTGGACAACCGATATAAGTGATTGGCCATGTTCATCAGTAGCCAAGATGAAGGGAACCAGGAGGGACTGTCAATTTGAGGAACACCTGACAGATGGTTGAAATTTGAGAATCTTTAAAATAAAAAAGGTTCATTTTTTAAAATCTGTTGGGTGTATTTTTTATTCATATTATTCTGCATACAGCATGACTTTTGGAAGAGATATCAGAAAAAAGGTAGGTTGTTCATGATGTTGCAGCCTGCCATCTCTGCCTCTCCTAACTAGATAAAGGCCATGGAACATTGGATTTCACCTTCTTCACTTTAAAATTCATTTCCAGCTTTATTGAGATATAATTGACCTATAACACTGAGTAAGTTTAATACCTAGAATGTGTTAACTTGATGTACTTATAAATGTGTGTGTGTGTGTGTGTGTGTGTGTGTATATACATCAAAATGATTACCACAACAATGTTAGCTAACGCCATCATCATGTCACATAACTACCATTTCTTTTCTGTGGTGAGAACATTTCAGATTTACTGTCTCAACAACTTTCAAGTATATATATAATACATTATTGTTAACTATAATCAGAATGCTGTGCATTAGATCCTCAGAACTTCTTCTTCTAATAGGAAGTTTGTATCCTCACCTATAATTTCACACCTCCTGGTAAAAGGTAAAAAGCCAACTGTCGATGAACTCAAGAAATGACTCATGAAGGAATCTAACAAACGTTTTCCTCTACCATTTCTGTAGAAAGGTTTTATTCATCTGTATTTTATCTCAGTATCTCACAAATCTCTCTTAATACAGACCATTGCTTGACTCCCTGTAGCCCTATACTTCTAAAGGCATCCCTGTGGTGTGTTTACTGTTATTACTCCCACCAACAGACCTGAAAAAGAACATGGCTCCTCATTTCACTACCTGTCTCAGAAACACACTGGGTCATGAAGCAAAGCTGGGAACACCATTCCAGCAACTCCTTTGCTGCCAGATTTGTTTTCAAAGCGCCTGACAAGCCACATCCGATTCATCCTCACAATCTACTTGTCAGGGGAATAAACACCAAGTGTCAGAACCTCCTGAGAAATCTAGTGATGAAAAGGCCTTTAATGATGAACAAATTCAATTCGGGTTGAATGCCAGCAACAGAAAGAAAGCAGAGTGAAGAGGTGCAGAAGAGTGAGCACAGGTATGATTTTAGATAAGGTGGGAGCTCAGTTAGACTGGTAATAAGAAACAGGTCTGCTAGGGTTTTTCCAGACAGCAGATGCCTGGAAGAAGGATGTTAATCTGAGAATATCTTGCAGCAATGAGAGGTATTTTGGTGCTGACAATTAGTTAATTTTTTAAGAAAACATCCCATCCGTGGACATCCACTGGAGAATCATCTTTGCACCTGCATTTGCCACTCAAATCCTTGAACCTTTTCTTTGGGCTTTTAGCCATATGATGATTTCTTGTCTCGGTTCCACCACTGCATTCTTTCCCGGTGCTGTCAGATCAAATGAAGATGCCCTGGGTGACCACTCAATACCTCAGGCGTGAGGCTTCTCAAAGCCAAGATGTTAGATGAGCTCTAGCAGTCTATGGTGTGATGGTTTCTATTAAGTACTGAATCCTGCCCTATAGGGATGAAGCTAAAAAAAAAAAATGCATAAATTATTTAACATAAGGGCTTTGTTGATGACTGATAAAATCAAATTAGCTGCTTTGGGTTAAGGGTGAATTTGAAACAGAATTCCCTCCTTTGAAGAGTCAGTGACAAATCTATTTGATAGGTCTGTATGTGAAGTATTTGTGGTAGAAAATATAACAAAATTCTTCGTTAGTCAAGGTAACTGAGACTGACTTAGGTTATGAACTAGATTTCTTCCCCTAAAATGTTTATTTTTGTCACATTATTAAACCCAAAATCACCCATACAAATCTTATTTTAAAAACAAGAAGAAACCTCACACATAATTCTAACAGGTCAATAAAACTGACATTTGGAGCATTTTCTTCCAGCCTTTTGTCTAACTGAGTGTTTGAGTATACAATGGACCATTGAACAACATGAGGCTTAGGTACTCACAGCCTGCACAGCTGAAAGTCCACGTATAACTTTTGACTCCCCCTGTTAGTTGTTCCTCAGCATCTCCAGGGGGTTGGTTCTAGGACCAGCATGCTGCAAATATCAAAATCACAAGTGGCCAGGTCCCCTATGTAAAATGTTATAGATCAATCCATGCAGTTGACCCTCTGCATCCTTGAATTTCAGCTGCTGATCAAAAACAGTACAGGTATTGACTGAAAAAAAATCACATATAAGTGAACCCACACAGTTCAAACCTGTATTGTTCAGGGTCAACTATGTATACAGGGGTGGGGAAAAGTAGGCAATTACTAGCCGTCATTACCTAAAAGATAAATCATAAGTGTGGATATGAAATAATAACAATAAGACAAAATACAAATAAATAATATAATAATAAATAAATAATACAGAATAAACTCTTTTGTGTGCTCACAACTGTAAACCTACTTTTACTCACCCCTGTATTTTTACAAAATAGAAGTAATTTTATACATATACATTCACTTTTTTTGCATATTCATTTAAACCTGATTTTAATTGGTATATAGTATTCCTTATTTTGACTCCATTTTGATTACTGCTTTAGGGTAATTATTTCATCAAAGGATAGAAATAGTTTTAAGGCTCTTGATATGCATTGCCATATGATTTTCTGGAACTCAGGTTCAACTTGCAATCCCACCGGTAATGTATGGGTTTATAACTTTTGCAGGGGTTGGCTATTAAAAACTTAGAGTTCACTTCATATGTTTTGACAGTTTCCAAAATATTTACTAATTTGTTAGGTAAAAATTCTATCTTATTGTTCCTTGAATTGACTAATAAAATTTATTACTTTTTAGGTTTTCAAGTTACTTTTAAAAAAATTATAAAAGAAATGCGTAAAGATTTTTATTCTTTTCTACTCCTTCCTAACTTACTAAATAGTAGTTATGATCAATGTGACCAAGAGTATGTGTTTTCAAATAAAACTTCATCACTTTTTATAACCTGAATAGGTCCCTGGCAAAATGTAATCCAGTCTTAGTGTGTTTCTTGTACAAGCAAACATGCTACAGAAACCACAATTAATAACAATTTTTAAAACATATATCTAACTTTCTTTTTCTCTCTTAAAGAACATTTTTATAGATCCACTTTAAAATACATGCTATTAGTTTTTAAATTACCTTTTTTCTTCTAATCATACTTTTATCCAATGGTTGCTTGAAATCTTCTCTCTCCATTCATATTCTCCATCAAAAACTCAATACAACATTCTGTAGCTCTTAATCCTTGTATTTTATATCACATGCCCTTTCCTCTTGAATCCCTGTCTTAATTTCCTCTATCCATACTCCAAATTTGGTATCACAAATGTCTAGAATCATTTTGCCAAAGAATGAACTCTGGTTGATGAAATGATCAGACAGACAGACATATGTACATTGACATATTTTTTCTTCACACTGGCTTTCTGAACCCTATTAGCTGTCAATACATAAATGAGGCTTTGCAGCATGTCGTCAGTGTTTGCATGACAGAGCCCCATCTCAAACTAAGTTAGCATTTGTTGATATCCAATAAAATAAAAAAATTTTAAAGTATTGAAATAATTAGTAAGTGCCCACTACATTAAAGGTATTGTGTTATATGCTCAATAAACAGGGGAATTTGCAAAGATAAAGAGTATCTGTTTCCTGCTCTCTACGTGCCTTCAGCTAGAAAAAGATGAAAACCATAAACATAGGGAGAAAAACCCTACCTATCAAAATAAATGTAACAATGATGCAATTGAAGAGAAATGCTTTAGAAAGGTCATAGCCTCCAGACTAGTGAAATAAAACTGTAATATATATTCCTTCACCTCTTTTCTTCAAAGAGAATATAATCATTCCAGATGGGAAGATATGGCAGCAGGGTCGCCAGCTTCCCAACTTTTCAGCATAGTCTGGTCCAGAAAAAGTGGTCTCAAGTTTTGGATTCTCCAAATGTGGTTTTGATGTAGTTAATAGAGGTGCTACAAAAGCCTGCAATGGAAGACATACCCATTGCATCCTCTGTTGTTTGAATTTCTACTGTGCCAGATTCTGTGCTTTTCATTGAGGATATCTTTGTGCACACACCAGAGATGGATCTTGCTTTCCTATAGTTTCCAGGGAGGAGTGTGTTTTGTGAACTGACCTCAATGTTGGCTCTAGTTGACCTTGTTTTCCATTTCCATGATCTTGCTTTCCCATGTTTTCTCCCTCACATCCAGTATTGCATGCTTCTTTGTAAGATGCCATAAATTCTTAACCCAAAGCTGGATATAAACAACAAAAGAATGTTTCTAGTTAGTTATGTGTCAGAGTTTCTTGCTTTGTACTTGATTAGCTACTTGAGGACAAGGATTATGTTTCCCTCATTAACATGTGGTATTTATCTCTGTATTTGTCTTAATACTCCACATTATATGCAATATATTTCTCAATAAATGCTTGTAGATATAATTATCCTTCTAAAATAGTTTCTATGAGCACTGCCCTTGATCAAAACAACAGTTCTGTAATTATTCAGATAAGAGGTGCTGAAATATCCAAAATAAAGTATTTCCATGGGAAATACCATGTTTAAACAAGTCTGTTGAATCATGACTAGATAAGAGTCTCCCAAATGAGCTAGCTGGACTTTCAGAGAACAGATGGTCAATAATTTTTTATAATCACTGAGATCCAAGATGAAAATGTTTCACTCAAAGAAGAAATTTTAAAAACTCTAGCTGAAGTTCAGGATGAAAATGAAAAATAGGGCTGTTGCAGAAGTAAATTGAATGATTATATAATGTCCAGTTTCCATTTGACACCCAAAGGGAAGGAAATTAGAAATGAAAAGGTTGGTGTTTCTTTTTCTTTCTTTTTCTTTCTTTTTTTTTTAATGATCCTTCCATGGTTTGACTTTGCAGGGAGTGCTAATGCAGCAATTCCAAGGGGAAAATGCAGGCAGCTGACCCAAGCCATGGTCAACACAATATTTTGATCCAGTGAGCAGATCCCCTGTCTGTTCTGTGCAAGACACTGCCCCAGGCAAGATGGGAATTTGAGGGAGATAGAAGAATGTGAGGGAGGCAAAAACGAACACACACACAAAAGAGGTGAATTCTGGTCTCACGGATTGGGGAAATTTCATATGATCATATCAATAAATCTATATTTCTTTTAAATGTGGAAACAATACTCAGAAAATTAAGTAACATCCCCCAAATTATACAGTTAATAACAATTAATAATAGAAATTAATAACAATGGGGACAGCAGATGGAGACTATGTAAGAAGTTTCTGACTCCTTTAAGTCCAATTTTAAGGGCAAGTACTGGCTATGGGACTAAAGTCACTTGGCTATATAGGAAAATTCCACAGGAAGAAATTAATCCATCTGCCATGGCTAGTGTAATCTTTGGATCTTTTGTTTTACATTTCTTATCTCCTGTCTCCTTTCCTTCATGAACTATAATGTAGTTTTTAAAGAAATGAGATGGATGAGATATACCAAGATTTCACATGCAAAATATGTGATTTATGGGGTTGTAAATATATCTTAATTATTATCAACATTTTCTCTATGACAATCACCATTAAAGCTTTAAATAAATATGTTAAAATTTTTACCTTAAAAAAGATTTCTATTACCAATCAAATATTCCATTCCATATATTTTAAGGCTAATGTTTTCTTAGTTCTTTCTTACCTCTTATTTCTTAGCCTCAGTAATTCATTATTAAAACAGAAATAACCAAGCTCTTCTTGAAGAGTGGTGTGACAATTAAAGGTAATGTCTATAATACATATCCTTGAGGGGCTAATCGATGATAAGCACTTCATTCATGTTGTAATGTTGATAAGAATATTAATGTATGTGTCTTTTTCATCTAATCAACTATAAAGTCCCCAATGGAGAAGCTGTTTTGTTTAGTTGATCATTATTTCACTGGGTTGCATTTTTATTTTACAGATACTATAAGTCTGATGATCTAGAATTTAAGCCCACAGCAGAGGAGGCATAAAGCTTGTTAAGGGCAGATGTCTGTTATAATTCTGAGACAGTAGCCAACAAGAAGAAAAATGAGAGATGAAGCTAAGGGGAAGGAGGAAGAGAAGGAGGAAAGGGAAAAATATTCAAGAAGGCAAAAGGAAGAAGAGAGCAAATGAGGACTTTTCAATTCTTTTTTTTTCAAATATGCTTTATTGATTATGCTGTTACAGTTGTCCCAATTGTTTTTCCCTTTGTTCCCCTCCACCCAGTGACATCCCTCCCTCCAGTTGTCCCCCACCCTTAGTCCATGCCCATTGGTTGTGCATATATTTCTTCTCAACATCTTCCTATCTACTCCAATCCCTCCTACTATGCTTCTTAATTCCTGTACCATCTCCCTCCCTTTTCCCCCTTCCTCCTCCCTGCTGATCTCCCCCCATAATTTTCCCCATGCCTATAATTCTTTTCCCCCTCTCCTTGCCTACTTAGTCTGCTTTTGTTTCAATTCCCTAGCTTCTGTTGTTGGTTGTTGTGATACAGTTTTCATTTTAATGTTTGTAGTTTTGATCCTCCTTCTAAACAAATCCCTTTAACATCTCATATAACAGTGGTTTGGATCTGATGAAGTCCTTCAGTTTTACTTTGTCCTGGAAGTCCTTTCTCTGCCCTTCTATTCTGAATGACAGCTTCACTGGATAGAGTAATGGTAGTTGTAGGGTTTTGCTTTTCATTACTTTGAATATTTCTTGCCAGTCCCTTCTTGCCCACGGAGTTTCTTTTGAGAAATCAGCTGATAGTCTTATTGGGACCCCTTTGTATGTAATTCTCTTCTTCTCTCTTGCTGCTTTTAAGATTCTCTCTTTATCCTTAATTTTTTATGTTTTGATTCTAATGTGTCTTGGTGTGGTTCTCCCTGGGTCCAGTTTTTTTTGGAACTCTCTGTGTTTCCTGGACCTGTATATCTATTTCCTTACCCAAGTTAGGGAAGTTCTGCTTCATTATTTTTTCACATAACTTTTCAATATCTAGATCTTCTTCTTCACCTTCTGGCAACCCTGTGATTTGGATGTTGGACCGCTTATAGCTGTCCGATAGGTTTCTGAGCCTCTCTTCATTTTCCTCACTTTTTGTTTCCTCTTTCTGTACTGGTTCCTTTCCTATGTTCTGATTTGTTGATTTGATCCCTGGTTTTCTTGCCCTCACCACTAGTTTCATATGTGTTTTTGTTCGTTTTAGCAGGACTAGCCTTCATTCCTTCCCTGTCTTATTTAAGATCTGCTGTTAGGTCTGTAAGCGCTTTTATAACCAAAGCTCTGAACTGTGCCTCAGAAAGATTTCCTATCTGCTGAGCCATTAGATTAGATATTTGCTGTCTGGTTAGCTGTGTCACTGGGATCTCTATCATGATCTGTGCCGTCCTGACCATTTTGTGTTTACCTTTACTTCCTGGGCAGGGCTGTCACACCTCCTACGCTATAGAGGGTGGAGCCCCGTGCACTTGTCACAACCGGGTGACCCGTCTCACCATGCTGCGGTGTTTTCTGCGGGGGTGGGGGTCCAAGATGGATTCCTGCTGTTCACTCTCTGCTGAGAGACCAGGAACCTCCTCCTCCATCCCCACCCCAACTGGTCCTCACAGTCCAAGGCAATGGAGGTCTGCCTTCCCCGGCTTTGGAATCACAAGCTGATGGGTCTGTTCTGCAGCTGGGGGTGCTCCCCAGGTGCTTCTCGCCTCCCCTTAAATACGGGTGTCTGTGCTTACTGCTGTCCTGCTGCCGTCGCTGCTGCTGCTGTGAACAGCACAGCTTGAACTCTCCTCCCTGGCTTCACCCCTCCTACCTGTCCGAATGAGCACCACTTCTATATAACTTCATATGTTAGACTTCCATTTATTTTCTGGAACTTTTGGTTATTGCTTGTTTTGCGGTATCTGTATTCCTTCTTAGTTGTGGAGGGAGACAGAGCGTGTCAGTCTAGGCCTCCATCTTGGCTGGAAGGCTCCTGTGTTTGTTTGCTTCCTTGTCCCAGGGAGAGCTGTCACTCATGTTGTAGGGGGCAGAGCCGTAGGGATTCATCAGTAATGGGCAAACTGTTTCACCACGTTGTGGTGCTGTATGTGGGGGAGGGGTCTGAGAAGGAACAATGCCGCTTTCCCAGCACTCGCCCCTTTTCCAGGCACTTCTCCCACTTCCACACCAGACTGGTGCCCCTCTAGCTGCTGCCCTGGCCGTCCTTCCCAGAGTGGGTGTATCTGCAGATGTTCTAGGTCTGTGGGGGCCTTTTAAACAATTGGACTCTTCTGAGAGAACAGCAGTTTCTGCCTCCATCTCAACCCCCACTGGTTTTTACAGTCAAAAGCAATGAGGCTTGATTTTCCCCAGAGCTGGGACAGTGAGCTGCTCTGGTGAGTAGCTGGGAACGCTCCCCAGGTGCCCCTCCTGACTTTTTAAAACATGTGACTGCACTTTCCGCTGGCCTGCTGCTGTTGCCGCTGCTGCCACCACCACACCGTATCCTCTCCAGCCCTCCTACCTGTCTGGATGAGTTTTTCTTCTTTATATCTGTTTGCTGGACTTTCATGCACTTTGATTTTCTGGAACTTCTGGTTGTTTCTAGTTTTGAGGTAGTTGTATTCCTCCTTAGTTGTGGAGGAGACACAGCATGTCTGTCTATGCCCCCATCTTGGCTGGAAGTCCGACTTTTCAATTCTTTACTGTCAATGACAAAATGCCTTCTCATCTAATGGTTCCTAGGTTTTATTAGGATTGGAGGCTTTCCCAACCCCCTTTCATCCCTTGAGTCTTCTCAGACTCTTTTCAGGCAACTCTTTTCCCATCTGCTCCTGCTGCCTCAGGCTGAGCTGATTTCCGCACCCTGTGCTCTGCATTCTGCCATGCTTCATTCTTCCAACTGGGATGGATGTGTGAATTCCTGCTGAGTCCATGAGTGTTTACTGAACCAGACTGCTAAAGGGTTCTGCACCTCAAAGATGCAGGATGTAAATTCAAGAATATTTCCCTCCTGGGATGACCTTGCATCATCCGAGTGCTATGCTACTGACACACAGCAAACTTGTCTTGGTGGCATCTTTATCATTGCTCAGAACAGCTCCACCTGAGTGTTGAAAGCCTTGTTTTGCTAGCTGTGTTATGAACCAGTTTAGTCAGAGCAGAATTGAGGCACACAGCAGAAATGGTTGTAGAGAACATCCACGCACCTTATGAAAGTCACCTTCTAGATCCAGGGGTCCTTGTCCAACTGGCCTCTTGAGCCCAGAACTATCTCTGCAAGTTGGCGAGAGGACCATCAGCAGAAGTGCAATAGAATCCCTGTGCAGAAATCACATATCAATAGACAGCAAGGCAGGGCAAGGAGAGAAGCCAAGTGTTGTGTGTTAATGAAGTTGACATGCTCCTCATACACTGTCTGCCTTACCTCCTATCACATCATGACCCTCATCATTGCACTGATCTCAAGTGCTATACATTGTGACAGTGCCCGAGGCTTGGCACCATCCAAGCAGTTAGCAGCATTAAGGCAGGGAACATAAAGAGCTGGGCCTGATCCTGCTTTTCATATGGAGGAGGAACCTATGGTCTGGGCTGGCACATCTGCAAGCATAGCAACTAAGAAGTACTTTGAAAGCCCATGGGTCATCTGACCACCTATGGAATTGAATCTATATGGTCTTTGAAATGATAATTGTGAAGTTTTATTTCAGAAGAAAGTCTAGGTCTAACTACCCTAGAGTTGCCTTTTAAACTAGCAAATCTGTTAGAGCAGTGTCCCTCAAACTTCCAGATAATGGTTTGTCACAGGGCTGTCCTGTGTGCTGCAGGATGTTTGGCAGTGACCTGGCTTTTACCCAGTAGATGCTAGTAGCATCACCATCCCCTCTTGCAGGTGATGACCAAAATGTCTCCACATATTGCCAAATGTTCCCTGGGGAGCAAAATTTCCCCCAGGTGAGAACCACTAGTCTAGAAAGTGGTAACTTTTGCTATAAATGAAATCTAGTGCTGAAATCACACCCAAAATACAGTCTGAGCTATGCTGACGATCCCTAACCCAGTTGTACTTCCAGAAAACTCCTGAGTGAACACACTTCCCTAAACCCAGTGCCTGCTCACCAAATCATTCTAAATTATCTAAGCTCATTGAGTCCAAAAACCCAATGTCTTCTGGGGGCAATGTTGACATACATGAGAATGGCTTCTTCAGATTCATCAATTAAATCAACAAATATTTATTAAATGATATCACAGGTTATAGAGCTTTAGAAAGATCCACCTGAAGCTTTTCCTTTTCTGTCTCAAAGGAAAGAAAAACCATAACAATTTTTTAAAGCTGTCAACAAATCACCTCTTCTGTTCTATTTCTGGAAAATTTGGTCGCTTTTCATCCTTGGGCTCAATCATCCCTCTGCCTGATAAGGCTTTACTTTTTCATCTCTGTATTAACAGGAGTTCAGTATAATGCTTTGCAGTTGTCATAATTGACAGACAACCTTTCCTTGGACAGTAGAGTCCAGAAAGCCAGAAACAAGGGAAGACTACTGTATTGATGAATACACTAGCAACAATCTGATCAAACGTTAGCATTAGGCAACTTTGTAGAGAAGGAAACTGTAAATGTAATCATGTGAAATATGAGAAGAGTATGTGCCAAATGAGATTGCTACCAGGGGTGGCAAAGTAAGGATATTCAATAGCCAAGGGAGGTCAACAGATAAAATATTCAGAGTATACCCTACAAGTTAGGGTGATAGTGTATTTCAATAATCTGGGAAGTTACCCTTTGTCCCTGAAAATTACTTTTCCTTCTTCTGCATCACCCTAGCACTTTAGGTATAGGACTGCTAGACCTTTACACAGGCTGCCTTACATTAATAGCTTTCTTTGTGTTTTTCTCCCCCCTCCCCGCCCCCCCAGTATAAAGCAGGCCCTTCTTCACTCATCTCTGCATGTCCCCAGGGGCAGTTCAGTTCTCTGCACAACACTGATACTCGGTTCTAGAGCTGGGCTTCATTTGACCAGTTAGTGAGGCCGTTTCTATCTGTCCTATTCACTGATAAATCAGAGCCCTGGAGGAAAATACACAAAATACATGGGCTTGGTCATTATTTCTTAGTTCAGGGACAGTATTATTACCAATAAGCATTTCATCATTAAAAGCATGGAGTCTGTTTGTGTCATTGGAAATTGGAGGGTCCTCACAAAGTCCTCAAGAGAAGGATGATAAATAAAGTGACAGACAGAAGACAGAATGCTCACACCTGGCCCAGGCCCTGGTCCGGTTAATATCCTGCCTTGTCTCTCACACCATGCTTTGTACTCCCTATAGAGACATGAAATAGCATATGAGGGAAACTACCTTGGGTCAAATAAAACTGCATGGATAAAAAGCCCTCCTGTGTGTAGACCCATTCTTCTCTGGGCCATGGCTATAAATTCAAATAATAGCACCTGCATCTTTTCAATGCAAAAGGACGTTACAAAGGTAATGAATAAACTTAAGAATTTTGACCTCAAGAAGCACTTGCTACCTAGAGTGTCGTTGTCTTACTCATATATTCAACAGTTATTTTTAGATGCTACTTCTGAGGTATAGTGCTAGGTAGGCACTAAAGAGGAGTCACAATTAACAAGACCTTGCCCTTGCCCTTGAGGTACTTACAGTGAAGACTCAAAGGGGGCATCATGGACTGTGCCTGGCCTGTGGGTTGTTTGTGATCCACCACAATGAATAAGTGGAGAAATTGAAAGTAAGCATTTAGACGCTTGAACAGCAAATAATGTCATGTGTCTTGAAGTTAGTAAGAAAAATTCAAATTTGCCTTTTATGTCTTATTTTTAATTTATTTTCTACAAATTCAATGCTTATTATATTTTATAAAGGTTAAGGGTCTATGGTGGATTGGAGACTAAAAATGATTGTTCTCAATCATTGACAGTGTGAGCAGCACTGGTCACATTCACACATGACTCAAATACAAGGTAGATAAGAATAAATGTCTTAAAAAACTGAAATAGTTCAATGTTACAGAAGAGGAGGAAAATTTTGCAAAAGATGGGTGCAAATGTACAGGAAGCCAGCAAAATTATAAAACTTCCTCTTTCTAAGCTGAACAAAAATTAATCAAAAGAAGTAAAAATTACCAATACTAATCATAGACATGGTCCCAATACGGCAGTTTAAATATCCAGAAATATTATTTAGATATGAAAGTATTTGAACAAAATATAAAGAAGATTCTGGAAATCAAAACAGACTTTCCTTCTGGAGGAATTAACAGAATGGTTGGAAACAAGCAAGGAAATTATTTAAAAATACCCACCAATGTCTCAGAATAGAGAAGGATTGGGACTGGTGACATGGAAGACCCCAGAGTACGTTCCTCAATGTGCCTTTGAGACCCAGTTCTCTTAACCCCATAAGGAACATTCTGAGGCCACACAGCTGAGTTGGAGCAGTTGGAAAACTTGGTAATTGTTTCTCTAGACTGGCAGATGGCAGAGCCAAGAAAGTAATAGTATACTAGCAGCAAGTGTTGCAACCAAGGCCTAGTAGCAAAAGAGGTCAATCAAAAGGAGGAAAATGTCTGTAATCACAGCAAAATACATAAATGCTTGCTTGCTACAGGGTTTCTCTGAAACTCTCAGTCTGTAAAGGCATCTGCTCATCCCACAGATGGGAAACCTTGAAATCTGAAAGAAACACACCCTTTGAGATGGAATCTACTCCCTCTTTAGTGTCGTAATTTCTGGTGTAGGAGTTTTAACAAAACCAGAGATTAATCAGAGGCAACATTACTCACAGCAATGGCTGCCTTTCTTGGGAAGCTAGAGATGATCAATATCTCATCCCAAATCTCATGTTAAGAGAAAAGAATTCACACTTATGAGGTAAACAGTATTGCTCTGGCAAACAGGAAAACATACTACCCACTTTTTACAAAATAAACAAGGACATGAAAAAAAAAAGGAAAAAGAATGAGAGAAAATAATGTCATGTTTCTACATGACAATTTGGTTCTCCAATCCCCCTTTCCTCCCAAGGGAATGGGATCTAGAATAAAGAATGAAACAGAGGTGAACAGAGAAGGGGAAGAGAAGAGGAAGGGTTTCACTTTAGAAGAATTTTAATTAAAAAAAAATGACAACTGTATTGAATTCTCAAATAAATTTGAAAGCACATGAGTGAAATAAATGGTAAAACTATAGTAAGAAAATATAATGACGTGATGAATAAGGGTTTAGCAGAGTTTAGGAAAGAAATTGAGGAGAAAATTAATGCTTTCATGGAATGTAAAAGTGCATTTATCAAACAAGGAGTAGAATCACAGCGACAGAAAACAGGATTTGGAAAATACATGAAATGAAACATATAATGAAAATAAAGTTAAACTGCTAAAAGAAAGAATGGTAGACATAAAGGGAAAAGTGATATAAATATGAAAACATATTCTGTATATTAAGCATATATTAAAACAATTTAATATATATTTTATATCAAAAATGAATAATTGCTAATCATAAAGAAAAGTAAGATATTTTGTATGTTTTATTGATTATGCTGTTACAGTTGTCCCAATTTATTTTCCCTTTGATCCCCTCCACCCAGCAACCCCCAACCTTCCAGCAGTTCCCCTCTTTAGTCCATGTCCATGGGTCATATGTATAAGCTCTTCTCTACATCCCCCAGTCCATTCTGTATGCTCCTACTATGCTTCTTAATTCCTGCACCACTTCCCTCCATTACTCCCTTTCTGCCTCCCTGCTGACACCCATCCACATGCTCCCCACTCTAGCTGTCTGCTTAGTTTGCCTTTGTTTCCATTCCCTAGCTTCTGTTGTTGATAGTTGTGATAGTGTTTTCATTTTAATGTTCATAGTTTTAATCTTCTTTTTCTTAAATAAGTCCCTTTAACATTTCATATAATAATAGCTTGGTGATGATGAACTCCTTCAGCTTTACCTTGTCTGGGAAACACCTTATCTGCCCTTCCATTCTGAATGATAGCTTTGTTGGATAGAGTAATCTTGGTCGCAGGTCCTTGCTCTTCATTACTTTGAATATTTCCTTCCAGTCCCTTCTTGCTGGCAACATTTCTTTTGAGAAATCAGCTGACAGTCTTATAGGGACCCCTTTGTGGACAATTCTCTTCTCTCTTGCTGCTTTTAAGATTCTCTCTTTATCCTTATCCTTTGGCATTTTGATTATGACGTGTCTTGGTATGGTCCTCCCTGGGTCTAGTTTGTTTTGGACTCTCTGTGCTTCCTGGACCTGTATGTCCATTTTCTTCCCCAAATTAGGGAAGTTTTCCTTCATTATTTTTTCACATAATTTTTCAATTTCTTGCTCTCCCTCCTCACCTTCTGGCAACCCTATGATTTGGATGTTGGCACGATCATAGCTGTCCCAGAGGTTTCTTAGCCTCTCCTCATTTTTTTTAAATTCTCATTTCCTCCTTCTGTACTGGTTGACTGTTTATTTCTTCCTTATGTTCCAATTTGTTTATTTGAATTCTGGTTTTCCTTTCTTCGCCACTTGTTTCATATGGATTTTCCTTCATTTCAGCCAGGATAGCCTTCATTCTTTCCCCATGCTGTTTTACCTTTGCTGTCAAGTCTGTGAGCATCTTTATCACCAATGCCTTAAACTGTGTATCTGTTAAGCTCGATATCTCCTCATTTGTTAGGTGTGTTATCTGCTTGTTTCTTAGTTGTGTCACTGGGACCTTGATCTGCTGCCCTTCTGGGCCATATTTCTCTGTTTCCTCATCATGACAGCTTTCTGTGTTCGCCTCTGTAATTTGGGTAGGTCTGTCACACCTATTACATTACAGGTGGTGGAGCCTTAGGTATTTGTTAGTGGTAGCACCTGTTTCGCCATGTTTTGGTGCTGTATGTGGGGGAGGTGTCTGAGAGGGAACAGTGCTGGTTGCCACCACTTTTCCAGAAACTTCATCCCCTTCCCATACTAAGCAAGCTGCCTCCTTTTTTGAGACTAGTAGCTTCTTTCTCCACCCCAGTCCCCACTTGCTTTCATAGTCAGAAGCAATGCGACTCTATTTTCCCTGGCACTGGAACCACAAGTTACATGGTCTGGTTTGGGGCTGGTATCGCTTCTTGGGTTTAAACGGTATGACTGTGTTTTTTGCCATGGCTACTGTTAGCCATGCCCACCCGCCAGCCATGTAGCCTCTAGCTGTGTTGCCTGCCAAGCACTGTTCCCCTCAGTTGCTGCTCCACTCCTCTTTCTCTCTGTCCTGGCTCCACCCCTCCTACCTTTCTGGCTGGTTATTTCTTCTTTATTTCTTTGCTGAACTTCCTTATAGTTTTGATTTTCTGGATTTTCTGGGGTTTTCTTTTTTTCAGTTTTGAAGTGGTTATAAATTTCTTCTTAGTTATGAAGAGATGCACTATGTGTATTTATGCCTCCATCATGGCCGGAAGTTAAAGATTTTTATTTTAATAAAACAAATCTGCAGATGATGAAGACCTGGGTCTACACACTGAAAGAACTCACAGATCCTGAAAAACTGATAAACATCAACATGTTTAGAAAAAAAATCAGTAAAATTATTATTTTTTTTTTATTTTGGTTTTTCAATTACAGTTGTCCCCTTTTCCCCTAATTTCTCTCCCCCACCCAACCCAAGTAAAATTATTTTGCTGAAAGAATCAAGAGAGAATTCTATAAACATCTAGGTAGAATAGGCAACTCACTCAATAAAAGAAAAGAGACCAGGTATATTTCTCATAGAATTAGACAGCAGAAAGTAATGATAGCAGCGGGTTAATGCTGAGGGCATTTTTGTCCACTCACTTGCTGGGTGACATTGCACTAGTACAAGTTACTCTAACTTCTGGTTCTTAGTTTCCTCATTTACATAAAAGGATGACCCTATCATAAAATTAGCCACTGCATACTTTTCTAACTTTTGAGGTCATGAAGAGGAAAAAGATGACCATCTACCAATATATAGAAACCAAATAAATCAACACCAACACATCAAAATATACAAAATAAAAACTGCTGGAGATACTAGGAGAAACATCAAGGAGCTTAATTGGGAGGGTAACTTTATATGTATTTCTAGTCCTTGTCAGGTTGAGCAGAAAGCAAATTATAAGGCAGAAGTCGCTTTCAATTTTATAATCAGTCAGATTGAAGCATTTTCAAAATGTTCCAAATTACTTCTGAAAAAATTCAAAAAATTAAAATAGTACAGATTGCACTCTAATCACATGCAACAGCACAAAATAATAACAACAAACCTCCTGACAACAAGTGAAAAAAAAATTTAATCTACATCTCTAACACTTAAAAGAACATTGAAACAACAAATGAAGAACATATAGAAAATGAATGAGAACATTGCACCCAGAATTCTTTAGATTATAGCAAAAACTAGTAAGGTAAACATTCATACTCACACATATTTGTTATTAAAATTGAACTGTAGAAATAGGAAGATGAGCATTTCATCAAAAATATAAGGAAAACTAGACTTCCAGCCAAGATGGAGGCCTAGACAGATATGCTGCATCTCCCTCCACAACTAAGGAGGAATACAATTATATCAAAACTAGAGACAACCAGAAGTTCCAGATAATCAGACTGCATGGAAGTCCAATAAACAAAGATATAGAGAAGGAATATTCATCCAGACAGGTAGGAGGGGCGGAGCTGGGGTGGAGAAAACACGGTGTGGTGGCGGCAGCAGTGGTGACAGTGGCAGGCTGCTGGAAAACACAGTCACACATTTTAAAAAGCCAGGAGAGACACCTGGGAAGCACGTCCAGCACCAGAGCAGACCATGCATCTCATGGTCCCAGCGCCAGGGAAAATAAAACCTCATTGCTTCTAACTGTGAAAACTAGTGTCGTTGGGACAGAGGAAGAAACAGCTGGCCTCTCAGCAGAGTCCGCTTGTTTAAAAGGCCCCCGTAGTCCTAGAATGTCTGCAGAAACACCCACTCTGGGAATGACAGCTAGGGTAACAACTAGAGAGAGGCCAGTCCCATACAAAGTGGGAGAAGTGCCTGGAAAAGGGGCGAGTGCTGAGCAAGCGACATTTTTCCCTCTCAGACCCCTCCCCCACATATAGTGCCACAATGTGGTGAAACAGGTCACCCTCTACTGATGAGAGGCTCCGCCTCTTGAAAAGTAACAGGAGCAATAGCTCTACCTAAGACACAGAGGCAAACAAACACAGGATCCTGTCAAGATGAGGAGACAGAGAAGTATGGCCCAAAAGGGGGAACAGATCAAGGTTTCAGTGGGAAAACTAAGCGATGAGGAGATAGCCAACTTAACAAATGTGGAGATAACCAACCTAACAGACTCAGAGTTCAAAACACTAGTGATAAAGATGTTCCCAGGCTTGACAGATATGTTTAAGTACAGCAAATGCATAAGGGAAGAAGTGAAGGCTATGCTAAATAAAGCGAAGGAAAATCCACACAAAACCAATGGTGAAGGGAAGGAAACTGGGGTTCAAATCAATGATTTGGACATAAGGAGGAAAACAACACTCAACCAGTACAGAATAAGGAAACAAGAATTGAAAAAAATGAGAAGAAGCTTAGGAACCTCTGGGACAACTTTAAACATGTCAACATCCAAACCGTAGGGGTGCCAGAAGGAGAAGAGGAAGAGCAAGAAATTGAAAACTTATGTGAGAAAATAATGAAGGAAAACTCTCCATATTTGGTGAAGGAAATAGACATACAGGTCCAGGAAGCACAGAGAGTCCCAAACAAGCTAGACCCAAAAAGGACCACACCAAGACACATCATAATTAAAATGCCAAAAGTTCAAGATAAAGAGAGAATCTTAAAAGTAGCAAGAGAAAAGCAGAGAGTTCTCTACAAAGGGGTGCTTATAAGACTATCAGCTTATTTCTCAAAAGAAACTTTGCAGGCAAGGAGGGACTAGCAAGAAGTATTCAATGTGATGGAAAGCAAGGACCTACAACCAAGATTACTCTATCCAACAAAGCTATTATTCAGAATGGAAGGGCAGATGAAGTGCTTCCCAGACAAGTTAAAGCTACAGGAGCTCATCATCACCAAGCTACTGTTATATGAAATATCAAAGGGATGTACTTAAGAAAAAGATCAAACTTATGAACATTAAAATGACAACAAACTCACAGCTATCAACAAATGAATCTAAAAAATAAAAACAAAATCCAACTAAGCAAACCAGAATAGGAACAGAATCATAGGTATGGGGATCATTCAGAGGGTTATCAGCTGGGAGGGGGAATGGGGAGAAATGGGGAAATTGTGCAGGGATTAAGAAGCATAATCAGTTGGTACAAAATAGACAAGAGGGAAGTTAAGAATGATATAGAAAAGGGTGAAGCCAGAGAACATATATGCACAAGCCATGGACATCAACTAAGGGGGGTAGTACTGCTGGAGGCAAGGGGGTACTGGGCAGAGGGGAACAAAGGTGAAAAAAATTGGAACTACTGTAACAACATAATCAATAAAATATACTTTAAAAATATAAGGAAAACTAAAATAAGAAAACAAAAGGGAGCAGTTTTTAATGGTAAAATAGAGATTGATATAGTAGAAAATAGGAAAAAAATGAGGAATGTGTTAAATCCAAGAATTAATTGCTGAAAATCCAGGAAAATAGATAACCCACTTGTTAGTCCAATTAGTGATCAAAAGAGATACAGCTCACTACTCAATATTAGGAATGAGTAGAGAAACTAAACACAAATTTAGACTATTAAGAACCAATAAGTATAAAAAATATGTTTATGCTTGTTAATAATTACATTAATACAAATCAAACCAACATTGAATACATTTTTAATCATGAGGTTGGCAAAGATATGTCACTACCCAGGATAGAGGAGGATAGGGTAGGGAGTGCGATGAGCCTTCTTTTCAATTTGATGAGAATGAAAATCCATACATACTTCCTGAGGAGTAGTTTGGTAATATTTGCTGGGCTTTTGAATGTGTTTACTCTTTGAACAAATAATTTCACTCACAGGGATAATCATGCACACACATGCATATGTGTGTCACAAGCAGCAAAACTAAATATTTATATACAATAAAATGCATGCCATTTAAAAGTTATATTGTAGATTTAAATTTATTGACTTGAAACATGTCTACAATATGTTAAACAAAAAAAGAAGAATGTAAATGTGAAATTATAACTATAAAAATATTTTGAATACCTACTATGTGTCAGGCTTACACCCAGGTATTGTTTGAAGGTGCAATAAAACCAAACAGAAGAACTTCTCACCCTCACAGGGATCAGAACAAAAACATGGGCCAACACTAACAAGTAACACATCTGAGGAAAACGATTGCCATCTATTAACAATAGTTTATTGTATTTAATAAGATTTGGGGCAATTTTTACTTTCCTCTTCATTCCTCTTAGTACTGTTTGAAAGTTTTCATTTTTAAAATATTTGATTGTTGTTCTATTACAGTTGTCCCAATTTTTCTTCCTTTGCCCTCCCATACCCAGTCTACCCCCACTCCCATAATCAGTCCCCACACTGTTGTCCATGTCCATGGGTCATTCATACATGTTCTTCAACTAGTCTCTTCCCCTTCTTTCCACCATTATCCCCTTCCCCCTCCCCTCTGGTGACTGTCACACTGTTACACATATATGATTGTTTTATTCAGGAAAAACATTATTTTCTGAGAGGTATACAAATCTTTTGTGGTTGAGGGCATTTGAGCCATAATAGAAGATAAGGGTACAATTTGCATTTATTCAGATTGTGGTGGGTATTTCTTATTATTATCAATATATTATCACTGCTTATCAAATTTAAAATAAGAACAATATGCCTGTCCATATAAATACACAATGACTCTGACACAAAATTCATGTCTAAATTTAGGAATCCAGAAGTCTTTTGAATCCCCATCATTCAAAGATGAATACAACACTCATTTAACTACAGTTCTTGTGAGGTATTAAATGGCCAAAGTTTCTCCAATTGGAATGAAAGGGCAGACAGCAAACTCCTATGCAGCTCCAGGTGGTGGTAAATCCACCACAAAACTGGCAGTTTTTTAGATTTTCTTAACCTCTTCCTATTTGGAAAAGCAATAAAATATTTGAAAAAGGAAAAAGTGCATGTTTTGGTTTAATTTATTTTTCATGTTTTATCCTAATTTTGGGACTACACACTCAGTATTTTGATATTGACGTCTGTTTTATGTTTTGATTATTCTTAAGTGTGCATTTCAGTTGATGCGAACTCCTCACTTTTGGGTGACGTCTGTTGTTTGAACTGCAAAATTGTCTGTGGCTTCCCTAGGAACCCATCACGGGAATAGCGGCATTCATTGCCTTCCTCAGTACCACATTCATTTGTCTTCTTTATAAAGCTGACATTATTGTTGGAATGCCCTGCCTACTACTGTCTTCTGGAAGCCATCTGACTCTTCTTGGCCTGGGTCAGAGGTTTAGCTCAGGGCAGATGATTCTCAACAGCACCCATGTCCATGTATTACATCAAAGAACCTCTGTTCTCCCATTTACTAGCAAAGAGCTCCCATTCAATCCACCTGTCTGTTAGGATAGAGCTTCGACATTCAACCTAAAAAATGAAAAAGAGTGTGTGTTGTTGGGGGCAGGCAGTGCACCTCGTAAGTCCTTTGGAGTAAAATTTGAGAGAGGCATGAGGATGCAAGTTTTGAAAATAATGAAATGTGTTAACAGTTAAGCCTGAATAAAAGGAGCTTAAGCAATATAAAAGTTTTATTTTCAAAGAGAACAAATTGGAGGTTAGAGGCTAGGCAGCTGGGCAAAGTCTTTAGACACTATGTTCCATCACCCCTAGGGTGGGCCCTTGTCTTCTTGGTACAAGAAGGCTGCCGGGGTCTGAGACATCTTGTTAGCATTCCAGACAGCAGATTCCAAACAGCAGCCCTCTTCCTTTTTTTGGAGACTTCCCACAAATCCCACACAATACTTCTGTCTAAATCCCAGTTTAATTACTGGGCTGCCTTAGCTACAAGGTAGGCTAGAGGAAGCAGTTGTTTGTTTGTTTTTAACCAGCTATTAATGAGCCAAATGAAAATCAGCATTCTTATTAATGAGGTAGAATGGGAAAATGGATCAGTTATTCGGATGCTAAATGTAGGTACACACCAGCACTCATATATATAATTTTAATAACTGTTACCAAAACTCTTCTTAGGAAAGGTACTCTCATTACTAAGGCCTATAATGTACCACCTGGGGATGAGAAGATAAGGCCTAAGTCAGGAGCTGCAGAAAGAGGGCAGCTCTTAAGCGGGGCTGCATTTCAAATGCAAAGATTCTGATATTTGTTGTGTGTCCAAAGAAAGAAGTAGGGAGAATAAGTGGAAAGAAGATAAGGCACCGAGAATATGTGAAGGGGCCAGAGAACTCTGACAAGTGGTGCAGTAAGTTCTTAAAAAGAAGGGAAGAGGGAAAGGAAAGGAAGGAGGGGGGAGGAAAAAATAGCTAAGTGCTAAAGGAATGTGGGAATAGCCAATAGGCAATCCCACCTCCATATTCCCAAACTTACTACATTCACAAAGCCCCTGTAGAGGGTGTGTGTTGTGAGAGGAGGGCTCAATCTAGCAAAAAGACTAGGAAAAACCTTAGCCCTGTCAGTATATCCCACAGGGGACAATGTACATAAGGTGACATTAAGAAGCAGTGGCATTAAGAAGAAGCATTAGACAAATGTGACTAAGGAAACAAGGGACCCCCTGAGAAGTCACAAACATCCTAAAGGTTCTCAAGAACAGGTATACCACATGTTGTGAAATGGGATTTTGAGCTAATTTCTTCTAGAGCTAAATTCTTCTAGAACATACAAGGCAGTTCCATGTGGGTTAAGCTGCTATAAAATTTGGACTTTTCTCTTATGTCAATCTCCCAATGTATGTGTGAAGAGAATGAAGAAATGTTTATTTTAACTTTAATGAAACATAAGCTTCATAATGCAGAGAAACAAAGTTAAGTGCCACTCAGCTGGTTAGTGGTTCAACCAGAACCAGAGCTCATGCATGTCATGGCCCCCTTCACTTAGGAAGGAAATATGTGTCATAATCTAATCAACTGAGAGAAACAGTCTGCAGTGATGTGCTCCAATGCATGACTGAGGCTACACTTGGCGGAAAGTATACCCTCGTTGATGAGTAATGCCTGTTCTGTGCTTGGAACTTGGGTGTCAGCTGTCATGCAGATCTGTTGTCTTCCTTAGAACCTCATGACTCAAATTGCTGAGATTTATAGCAACACTATTAGATTTAATAGATATCATAGACCATGACTGTTTTGACTTGCTAAGAAATTAAATTTTAATGTTAAATGTTTTTAGTAAAATCCTTTTTATTGTGGAGCAGAAAATCAAGGAGATATAGCCTCTCTGAAGACAACCTAGTTCAATCTACAATGTGATACTTCAACTTCTATAACATTCCATAAAAATATTAGCCACCCTTGGGACTCCTCATAGAGGCTGAAAAATAATAAATAAGGGAACATTGAATAACGTGGGCAAAATTTCTTCTATGCACTGTATGTTATATTGAACCCTTTAGAGAGCACCACCTTTTCTAATTCTCTCAGCAACCTGCAAGATTCGTGTTACCATCGCCTTCATTATCTAGATGAGGGAACCGATACCATAGGTTAGGAGTCCTGCCCACGGTCCTACAGCTGGTATGTGTTGAAGCTGCAAGTCCCACCAGGAGACCTCCAGCCATGGACTGTGCTGGTAACCCACATCTCACTGCCTCTAGGAATGAGCCCAGGGAGGCCAAGCAGAGCCTCAGCAATTCATGGGAATAGGAAAAATAGCCATTCCGTGTCTGAATCCTTCCTGGGGACCCAATCTGTGCCAGTGTGGATTAATGTCCTTAGAAGCAGCTGGTAGGGTAGTGAAATATTTATCCTCAGGCATCTTATTGGTTTTATTCCTATTAAGAAGGGAATCTCATAAGTATGGAAATTCAATTATTTTTCTGAAAATATTTCCTCCCCACAGCACTCCAAGAAAGAGACCCAGTTACCTTAGGGTAGAATTGGATTGTAGTAACTAAGGCTTCTCAACAGATAATAACTGCACTTTCTCCCTAAGGGATTAATTAGGACTTTGTTGACACCTCCCCTCATTGATACTTCAGTTAATGCAGCACCATTTTGTCACTAACATTCTGGTGGGAATTATTCAGAGTGATTAATGAAGACAAATCCATGGACCCCAATCAGTGGGAAGGGATTGGTCTCAGGCAAGGGAGACACAAAGTCTTCAGATGCAAGTCTCTTCTCTACACACAATGGTGTGGGGAGATAAGAGTGCCTGTCATCTATTCCCTACCACTACGCATCCACTTCCTCATTCATTCCTTCCATCTCTCTTAATATTATAGAGGGCATATGGTTCTGTCTCTCTTAATATTATAGAGAGCATATGGTATGCTATGCCCTGTTCCAGCACTGGGGATATGGCACTGGATGAATCCTAAAGGGCTTCTGTCTTCTCAGAGTCCACAGCTTCTCTGAAGGAGACAGACAGATAATACACACTGATGAACATCACTAAAAATAATTTTAGGCAGTAAAATGTCCATAAAAGGTAAAAAAATGACTCTAAGATGTACCTCTATATCAATTTATACCTGGACCAGAACCTTCCTTAGAATAAACCTCAATAAAACAATCAAAGCCTATGAATTCTGAAGAGGCATGACCATCCATCTCTTAAAAGTGGGTCACATGTTGTAAGATTTATTATCCATGACTTCATACAGTCTCTTTTCTACCCCTGACCCCAAAAGAAGAAGGCCCCCATCTGTCCTGGCATTTTAAAAAATAAATAAATGATGCAGTCGTGAAGACTAAGAAGAAAAGAAATAATGAACTCCAGAGCTTGTCTTGAGAATACACTTTACCAACAGGGTGTGCCATAAATATGAAATGGCAAAGAAAGATGTTCCAGGATTTGTCTTTTGTCCTTTGTTAGCCAGATAGATAATGAGTTACCATCAGGAAATTTTTTCCCATTTGAACATGAGCTACATATAACTTCCATACTTCTGTTAAAAGGGAACCCATAAATCATAAGTTATTGTTTCCTAGAAAATGGGATTCCACAAGGGAGAACCAAACAAAACCCTTTGTTTCACAAGTTTGCAACTTTTAAATCAAATACCTCTGTAAACTCATACATGCATATGCCGAATGTAACCAACCCATTCTGCTTGGGAGCCTTGTGTCCAAGTTCCCGTTTCTATCACTGTTGCTGTGATGGAGATAGGATCTTGTATTTATTTGTTTCTACTGTTTCCCTCTATAAATTTTGGTGAAATTAGAAACAGAGTTTACATGGCAGGGCCTAGTTCTTAACATTTCTTTTGTAGTTATCATGATGGGTTAAACATGTCAGACTATAAACCAATAAGGAAGGGAGGGAGGGAGGAAGGGAGAAATGAAGGAATGAAAGAAGGGAGGAAGGAAGGGAGGAAGGAAGGGAGGGAGGGAGGGGAGAAATGAAGGAAACTTCTTAGTGAAAGGACATGTAAATGTAATTGAGACCAAATCTTGTTAGTTCTTCACCAGTATCCATGTTTCCTTCATCTTTAGCATGTTTCTGAACTTCATTTTTCAATTTGTGTAGAGATATGTGATAAATTCCCCACAAAATGTGGGCAGAAGGAATGTGTGCTGCTTCCAGGAATGGCCCCTAAAATTTCCTGCTCTGATCCCCACATTCCCTCTCTGGCTACATGCAAAGCGTCTGATGGAGGTCCCTTAGACCCTAGAAGATAGTAGAGCCATATGGCAAAGGCACCTGGGTCCCTGAATGACTGCCTGGAGCACAAGCTCCCACCCCACCCCCCACCATTGAATTGTAATATGTGAAAGAAAAGTAAGACACCAAGATATGAGGGTTGTTCCTATGCTGTTAACCAGCCCTGAACAAGATGCCCATTTTAATCCATTTGGGCTGCTGTAACAAAATACTGTAGAGTGGGTGGCTTAAATGACACATGTTTATTTCTCACAGATCTGGAGTCTAGGAAGTCCAAGATCAAGGTGCTGGCAGATCTGGTGTGTGGTAAGAGTCCACTTACTGACTGGCTAATCAATGGCTGTCTCCTTTCTTCTTTCTGTGTCCTCACATGGCACAGGAGGTGAGGAAGATCTCTAGATCTCTTTTATATGGGTGCTGATCCCATTCATGAGGGTTCTGCTCTTGTGACCTAATCACCCCCAAAGACTCCACCTCAAAATACCATCACATTGGGAATTAGGGTTCATCATATAAATTTGAGGGGAACACAGACAGTCTATTACAACCAAATTTGATCCATTGTTCCAGCCATAGCAGGTAACATGATAGATACCTTGTGGATAACCCCTGTCTTATACTATGCTCAAACACTTATGCCATGTCCCAGACTTGCTAACTTCACATTCAGAGAACATTCCAGAGCTCTTATCTAAGGACTTAAATACTAAATTTATATTTTTAGCCCAGTTTATAATCTACCCTTCACTGCAATTCCTATTTTAAAAGGCCTTTGAGAATGAGTCTATGATTCAAGTCAAGATAAGAAAAGTTTTCTAAATCAAGAATTCACAATTTTTTCTTCTGTAAAGGGCCAGAGAGTAAACATTTTAGGCTGCGTGGGTCTCTGTCCCAAGTCCTCAGTCCTGTCATTGCTGCACAGAAGCAGCCAGGGACCACACACAAATGAATGGGTGTGGCTGCATTCCAACAAGCTGCGATTTGCAGAAAGAGCCAGATCTGGCCCCTGGGCTGTAGTTTGCTGACCCTGCTCTAAATCATTCTCACATTTTCACTGAATATGATGGAGGCCACATGTAAATTCCAGTATCAATTCTGATCCCTAAGACATTGGCTTATATTTATTTAGTTGTTTGTTTTAAACATCATGCCTTGAGTAGAATCAGCTTTGACAAATAAAGCTATAAACAATATTTAATTCTCTCCCTAGCACTGCACTGTGCCTGGCACAAGGTAAAATACAATAAATTTTAGTTCTTTAAGGTTTAGACTTGAATTTCATTCCTGAATTAGAGTCCCATTTCTTAGTCTGTGGCTTTGATCAGGTCACTTTCTCTTTGTGAGCCTCGGTCTCCAAATCTCTTTGTGAGCCTTGTGTAAAATGAGAATAACAATATATAACTCATAGAATTTTTTGGAGGGGGAACCAAAGTGAATAATGTATATATTTTGTGAAATGTAAAGCCCAGTATAGAGGTAAGAGACCATTATTTTAAACTGCCTCTCCCTTCCTGAATTCTAGATTTACTCTCTTCCCACTTGAAATGTGATTTTTTTCCCCTGGCAAATCCCAAGGAGGTCCACTAAAGCCCCATTTAGCCCAGGACAGGAGGCTGCTGGGTCCACGGGCCAGCTCCACCTGTGTTCTGATTGACTGCCAGAAACCTGAGCCTCCTTTATAGCGACTAACTGGATCCAGAGAAGGCTACTCCAGCTGCCAAAAGGAGTTGCTGCTTTAAAGAGATAAAATGCAATAAAGATCTTTTTGTAATGGGCATTCTCAGTATGGTTTGACCAGCCAATGACACAAGGCACTTGGCCTTGGACCTAATGTTATTTGAAATGAGCTCTGGAGTTAAGGTCTTATTCCCGTCAAAAGAGTGTATTTCCCTTAGCAGTCCACAGCTAAGAACTTCAAACTGCCAAAAAAAAAAGAAAAAAGAGACTTCTTTTAGTCAAGTATTAAAGTGGTGAAAAAGATTGGTGGCTAGAATATCTATCACGTTATTGCAAATTTTCATGGTTATCCCATTCAACTCAACTGTAAGTAGCCACGTGTGTAAAACCCCAAACTCCAAAGTAAGCCTGGGTTTTCCCATCATGGACATTTGCGTACCATCTAAGTATAGTGCACATTTACCACTCTAAAAGAAGCAAAATGCTTTTGAGTTTCATTGATGATGCCTGCATTAAAACTTGAAGGAAAACATTGTAATTGGTTATTGTCCACTTTATTCATCATGCCCTGACTATGTCTAAAACAGTTCCTGGCCAAACAAGGGCTCAATACAGATTTATCAACAGACCAAGCCCTATGAGGTCAGCATTGTCCTCTATCTGATGAGGCAGAAATGGTTAATATCTAACAAATGTGCCATAATTTACGTCCTGCATTCAATGAGCAGAGCACCAGTAACACCTTGGCCAGGGCATCTTTTCTGAAGTTCTGCACCTTCAGGATGATTGTCCCTCTGTTAGCACTTTGCCTCTCTCCCAACCAGGTCCTCCTATAATCTTAGTAAACTGATCCACACATCTTCTTAAGTGCTCAAACTAAAATGCTTGTAGCATCCTTGAAAAATCCATCAATATCTAATTCATTAATGAACCTTAATAACTCTGATGCCCAAAATAAATTTTGAATTGCTTCTCTTCAGCTCTATCACAATGGGCCTTCATCATCTTTGGTTTCGAATATTTCAACAGCTTTTTAAGTGCTACTATGCTTCCATGCCAACATCCTGAATTCTGTTACCCAAACAGCTGCTAGAGGGGTGCTATTCAAACTGAAAACAGATCGTGTCAATGGCTCACTGATGGACCACATAGCCTGTGTGATCTGGCTCTTCCCTTCCTCCCAACCTCAGCCAAGCTCACTCTCCACTGTATTACTGCAATGTAGTTTCAGCTTGATTGACTTTCTTTCAGTTCTTGGAAAACAGCCAGCTCTTCATCCCACTTAAGACATTCACACATGCTTTGTTGTCTACCTGTAAATCTGCTACCTATAATCCTCATAACTAAGACCTGATTCTTCAGGTCATAACTAAACTGCTACCTCCTCAGAGAGGTCTTTCGAAATTACCTTCTCTGTCAACCGGATGCCTCTATTCTCTGACCTTACACTTTCTCTGAAGACTTGGATTTATTGGGAGTGTTAACATACATAGAAGTTACAACTTTCAGTAAAAAAGGAAACATCAATGAAAACAGTACAATGGTCATTTCCTAGTAGCCACTAAATCACTACATTTCATAACATATTTTGTTTTGTTTTTATGCCACTTCTCTCACCTATTGTGCTAGTGACCCAGGCATCTGAGTTTGGGTTCTTGGGTGGCCTGTGTTTGGTTTAGGCTTCAGGAATCTAATAAAAGGACACCCAGAAAGATGAAACTAGATCTCTAAGTGCCTATTCATTCAATAATCCTAAAATAATTTATAATAAAATTAGAAACAAAGGGCAATTGTGAAGGGTCTTTGTCTGTCCCCTTCCTCAGAGAGCCTCCAGGAGTAGTTTTCAGACAGTTGATTGAGGTTTGACCCATGTAGGTCCCATTGTTTGTGGTTCTCTTGGAAAAATGAGTCTCTCTTTCTCCAGCCCCAGCAATTCTTTGAAAGTGGCACTCAATGGAAGGCGTTCCTTGTAGAGGAATTTTGCCCTTAGGGAAGAGTTCCAGATGACAGGCCATAAATTTAGAAGGTCCTTGTCTCAGGAGGCACTTTGAATTATTTCAATACAATGCAGAGGAGAGTGTTATTTTAAAACCATTTTACCAGAGGGGTCAGAAAGGAGAGTTCTGTGCAGGAATATAGGCCAATGTTCTTCTTAGAACATCCATATACTTTCTGGTCACCAAAATTACATATATTTTTTGATCAATAAAAGGGATATTTACTTACCCACTTGACAGGTAGGCAAATTGAGTCTGGGGCTTGCTGAATACAATGCTAAAGAATACCTGTAGAAGAGATGCCCAGTATGGCAAGCTCCTGTAATGCCCAATATCCCTTCTTTCTCTTCATGATTATGTTACAGAGTGAATCTGGCTATAGGTACCGTTAGTCCCATCTGGGCTCGCCAAAACTGTTACAGAGCAAAAGAGGGTTCTTTCACGTGGCGCCTTGTGTAAAACCCAACAACTAGTGTTGAGGAAAATAGGTCTTTATTTACAATATTCCAACATGGGGAGGACAGTGAGCACTTCAGTTCAGAGCCCTGTTCTCCCACGGGACCCAGCACTTCCCTTGCTCCCCAAAAAGCTAGAAGCCAAAACCATGTCCAGAAGTTCCCCATCCCTTATCTGTCAGCTCTCTCCTCAGGATCTGGGGTACGATGTCATCAGCCTCCATATAACAGTCCAAGAAAACATGTGCCATGTTGCACTGGATCCCACATGGTTCTCAGGTTGCCCTTTTAAAGTTGTATGGTATTCTCCCTTCTCAAAACCACATGGAGAACTTCTCATCTCAAAACCACATGGAGAAACTCTGCCCTCCTTGCAAACTGCATGGAGAACCTAGCTAAAATGTATGCCACCTATTTTTAAACCCCTGACTGCGTTCTCTGATGCAGTGGGTGTGGTAACCAGTTCTGACCATTCACAGAAGCTTGTGCAGGCTCTGTGTGCTCTTTGTACCATTCCATGATCCAAAAACCCCTCCCATCTTCTTGGTGTCTTGAAAGTATCAAAACCATTTGTGTAACAAAGACACTAGCCACTAGCCACAGGCATGTGAAGGCATCCTGAAAGTTGTTTCCTTTCTCCACCCCCCAACGTGCAGGCTCTGGGGAATTTTGGAGACCCCCATTCTGTAACAATTAGACTCTGACTCTGACATCAAAAGTGCTCAGTGCAACAAATGGGAACCTCTTTTCTTAGGTAAAGTAGACATTCAGAGTGAGAGCAGATTAAGTTAAGGCCACTATAATAGAGGGACATGGGAAGCTCAAGTACTTTGGGTAATTTTTATGAATCCTGCTTTAGTTGACATTTGCATCAACCAATTCAATATTTAAGGCAGAGAATTGATGTGACTTCCTTTTGAGTCTGGTGAAGAGATACAAGAATGGCTCCAATCATTGTAATTAAACATTTTCCTCTTTGGGTCAGGGATGTTGTTTTGTACACCCCCACCTCCACCCCCACCTAACTCTATTCTCAGCATTCAGAATATTGCCTTACATAGTAAACATTCATTAAATATTTTTAAATTGCTATTAATAAATATGATCATTTTACCACTTCTCTTGGGCCTCAAGCATTCTCTGTCTTTCTGGGATTCATATCACTGTTCTAAAATACATTATTTTTTCTTAAGCAGTAAGTTGACTGTCATCTCTAGCATTGAAGGAAATTTACATGAGACAATTCTTGGTCATAATCTCAAGATGACCCTTGTTCTTTCTGAAATGAATCATGTGCAGAGATTGGACATCACAAGCTTTCCCCACATTAGGTCTAAAGAGGAAGGTACAAACAGCTGAGTATACAACCCATGGACCAGAGCCCAGTGAAGTCACGACTTTGAGGGCTCAGGAATGTCATCATTGTCCATGCAAGTTCATGCTCTGTGTGGACCCTGCACACCTGCAGCATCTGCCCTGTGGCTGAGAGTTTCAATTATAACCTACGGGATTCAAATCCAGCTTGAACTTGGTACTGTAGGCAGTGTACTGAACTTTAAAACTCAGATTTTTTGTTTTTTATTTTTGCTCCCCCAGCCCCCCTGAAAGAGGAGAGATTACAACCATCTCAGAATGCAGAAGATTGCAAACTTTGACATGCATAGAAATTACCCGGGGGCTCAGTAAGTCCAGGAGAAGGCCTGAGATCCTGCATTACTAACAAGCTAACAGGTGATACCTGCACTGATGCCTGGGGACCACACAGAGGGTAGCAAGGTCATACGGCATTATATGAGATAATAATAGAAATAAAAGAAGATTATCATTAACATTAATAAGCATTATAAAGAAAATTATTAATAATTATCAGTAAGAATATTTTGGTTGAAACACATGAAATTACCACCAGTCAGGTTTGAATTAGACTGTTTCTGGCCCTAATCCTTTTAGGCAAGTTTTGTGATTACATCTGAAACCTCCTTCAGACCCTCCTCATAAGCCCTAATGTTAACTACAGAAGTCAAGGGCACAGTGAGAAGATATTTTATTACCCATGTATTTATGTATGGGTTTTTGGGGTTTTAAAACTGGCAATTAAAACCTTGTAAATTTGTATTATCAACAAAATAAATGTAGACGGGTTAGTTACTCATTGCTAATAAATTTGATCATTCATTTATAAAACGAATGTTCGCCCAAGAATCACAGAGCACTCTATAAATATTGCTTCACTAAGCCACAAACCACCTCTACAAGGGAGGCACACAGCACCCCTGAGGGGTTAAACAAACCCTCCAGGGCCTGGGGGAGGGGAGGCAGCCTGAATTCCAGCTCTCTTGTCCCCTTCTCACACTCTGGTTCAGCTTCTGGTCCACGGGGGCTGACTCTTTGAAGCATGATATCCATTTGGAAGCATTTCAAATCAGCCTGCCTAGAGGCCCCATCCTTAGATAGCCCCAGGAACCTGTCTGTGTGAGTCCAGAAAACCATATTTCTCTCTTTTAAGGAGCACTTGCCTTCCCCTTTCCACTTTTCCTACCCTACAGTCTGGGCAGCTTAGCTGCTGTTGAAGAAGAAACTCTCAAACTGACTGGCCCAACTATGAAACTCAAGCACCAATTAATCAAATGAACTTGCTTTGACACCTGCCTTCCAATTCAGTGTGTCTCCTTCAACCATTTCCTCACTGAAGGCCCTCTTCACTTCTCCCCTATCAAAGGACTCAGTAAACCCACTTGTCATTGTGTTCTGGGGCCTTGACTAGAACAGGGCTTGGTGTCAGGAAACACTGGGTATGAATTTCAGCCCAAGGCATTGGGGACCATAGATTCTCATGATCCTTAGCTTTGAATTGGAATTTTACAGCAAATGTCACCTGATGTATGGAAAGCACCTGACTTTGGAAGGTCCCCATTGTGGAATTTATCTGTTAGTGGTGGCGGCGCAGTAATGATGTTGGTTACGGATATAGCATCAGCAACAGAATCTCATGCCAGATCGTGAGTTTTAAACTCCTGGAAATAAAAACTCTATGGAGCTCTGTTGTACCCTATGCACACACACACACACACACACACACACATGGGTGGACAAAGTAGGTTTACAATAAATAATAATACAAAAATGAACCATTTTGTGTACTTACAACTGTAAACATACTCTTGCCCATCCCTATATGCACACTGGCCACATACACAACTTTGCACAAATCCCACATACACCTGGGCAACCACACCCATCCAACACCAACATGTGCACACACACACACGTTAACACACACACACACATGGTCCACATGCATAACCCACCCATGCTGTCTTCATATCTATGGTCACAGACACCCACATATGCATCATATTAAACAGATGTATAGACCCCAAATCTATGTTCTACTAAAATTTAAACACCACTTTCTGATGTCAAAATTCTGGATAAATACATAAAAACTGACCTTCTCTCTGTCTGTCTGTCTTTTTCTTTCCTGGAGGAAGGAGAACAAGGGCCTGGTCCTTCCTTGGCCGGTGCCCTCAGCAGAGCTTCGGCTGCCTGTCATTTTGTCCTATTCAATATCATATTTTACTCCCTCTTCCCAAATTTTCCACCAGACCATCTTCCTGAAACATCTTCCTATTGCCCACATTTATACCAGCAAAGATCACTTCTCTGTGCTGATAAGAGACATCCAACTCAGCTCCCACAAAGACATCATGAGGCCGTATTTTTGTTCTCCGCCTGTTTTCTTATCCCACTGCCTTCCCTCCACCTTTGCCTACACACCTGGAGCAAGTTAGAGCTTTACCATCCTCCATTATCTCTTAGTCACCTCCTAATTTCTTTTTAACTGGGGGCTACAGCTGTGTTTTCTCTCTGGATTCAGGTTCTGAAAGAGCAGGATTCATCCTTCTCAATGAGCTTTTATTCTAATTCTATATGGACATAGGAATTTAATGAGAACTTGAGATATTTCATTCCCTGTGCCTTTAGTGGGTCAACATGAAGAATCAAAGGACTTTTGAGCAGAGGAATAATGGATCTTAAGCCCCCTGAGACATGTCGAGGGAGAGGAGAGGATGTAGAAAGCTGCTTAATACACTTCATGTAAGAGGCCTCTAATCTGCCTTGAGCTTGGCATGAATCAGCTCCACTGAAGGCTCTGAGACAGTCATTGCCCAGCTACCTGCCTTGTGAAGATTCTTCTCTAAAAGGACAAATGTCTGCTGCAAGTAATGACATGTGCCATTTTATCAGTCTGAGTTTGGCTTGCATGTGACCATGTCAAACCAACTATCCAACTAAACAGCAAGACCAAATGACTACTGAAAGTGGATGCATTAGGATTAAACTGTTTTTCAAAGTTAATGTTTTAAAAAGTGTTCCTAGCAACTTCAGATCAATATTTAATTGCTCAACAAAGCCATTATTGATGCATCTGCTTGGAAGAATAAAGGCCACCACCAGTAGATACTTCTTATAAGGTGAACTTCAGTTAGTTTTTTTTTATGTTTTTCTCTTTGACTTCCAATATGAAAGTTACCAAAAAGCTGTTCATAGATGTGAGTATTTGTAAGTATGGTTTTAAAATGCAGTATGCTTTCTTTCTTTAGTTCAAACAGCACTGGTCAATTCTTTTCATTCCTGCCTTTTCACCTCAGGAGTTGACTCATGCTGTCCCTTTCATCAGAATATCCTTCCTACATATGCCCAAACCTTTTTCATTCTTTAAGGCATATTTAAAGGCTTGCAAGCTTTAGGGTTCAAATGCCTTTCTAGTTTTTCCTGAGTTTTCTACTGGAAGTCATCTCCCCAATTCTGCATATTTTCAAATAAGAAATAGCACATTTCAGGTATTGGGTTATTCAGTTTCAAAAGCTTGGCCTCTTGGCAAGTCAGGCTGGTTTTTTAAATAGTTTTATTGAGATGTACTTCACATACCATAAAATTTTCCCTTTTAAAGTGAACAACTCAGTACTTTTTAGTGCAGTCACCATTGTCCAATCAGCATCGTAGTCTAATTTTAGAGGATTCCTGTTACCCTACAAAGAAACCCCAAGTACAGTACATATAAGCAGTCATGCCCATCCCACCCAGACCCAGACCCTAGACAACCACAAATCTACTTTCAATCTCTGTGAATTTGCTTATTCTGGACATTTCATATAAATATAATTGTATCACATCTGGCCTTTTGTTACTGGCTTCTTTTACCTAGCACCATATTTTCAAGTCCATCCACTTTGGGGCATTGCTCTTTATCCATTGAATAGATATACCTCCTTTTGTTTATCATCTATCAGTTGATGGATACTTGGGTTGTTTCCACTTTTTGCCTATTAGAATAAATCTGCTATGAACATTGGTGTACAAGTTTTTGTGTGAATATATGTTTTCATGTCTCTTGGGTAGATACCTAAGAGTGAAATTTCTAAACTCTACATTCAACATTTTTAGGAACTGCCAGCTGGTTTTTGAAGTAGTTGAACCATTTTACATCCCCACCAGCAATATAAAAGGGCTTCAACTTCTGCATATTCTCGCCAACTCTTGTCATTGTCAGTCATTTTGATTGTCAGTCTTGCAGCTCTAGTCTGAAGCTCTATTTCAGAAAACAAGTTTTAGAAAAAGAAGGGTATCCAGAAAACTTAACTCAAGAAATGTTTTGCTGTAAAACTCACACTAACCCTCTGACCCCTAAGGAACCAAAGTTTGTTGGGAGAGAGAAGCTGCGCTACCTGGGAACAAGGAAGCCCCTTGTAGTCACCTTCTCAGCACCAGAGTTTGCAAATGGTACACACCCTTGCTAGATTATTCTCCAACCATTTGGTGGCCCCCCAGGTGAAATGAAGGTGGTCTATCCATTATTCATTAAAATGAAACAAGGCAACTGCCATCTCTGAGCCTCAGAGTAGCTTCCACTCTGGAAAGCTGGGAAATTTAATGAGATAAAACATGCAAAAAGCTTATCACAAAGCTGGGATCAGGAATCTGGAAAGGGTTTAGTAAGTACCAACTTTCATTGATAACAATAAATAATATCAACAACAGTCACAGATGCTAGCCTTCCTGGAATGTCTAATATGTTCTGGGTGCTTAGCCAAATGCCTCAGATGTATCGGCTCATTTACTCCCCACAACAAACCTATGATAGCAATAGGATCACCATCACCATTTTACTGATGAGGCCACTGGGTACAGATGGGTGAGGCAGCTACCCCACGATCACCAGCGGTCAGTGGCTCTTGAACTGAGCCCTCCCCATGGGAGCCTGAGCTCATCTTTTGATGGTAAAGTGGGTCATGGAACTGACAAAAAGACACACCACAAAAGGGACTATCTGTCTCACTTTCCTTCCTGTGGCCTCCCAGAAGTGCCCCGCAGCTCCACTCTGGGTGGCTACTGTGGTCTTCCTTTGTGTCTGAGAAAAAAGTGTTCGATAGAATCCAGCTGCCAGCTCATTGAAGCCCTACTCATGTATTTCCAGAGCAGCTCCTGGGTCTGGGACAACAGAGCCCTTATTAGCCTTCTTGTTCCAAGCATAGTCACAAACATCTGAGAAAAAGCTGGAATGGAAAACCAAGCAAACCTTTAAAATGTGCACAATGAAAAGGCACTGTTGGGACACATTTATGCATAGTATGCTATGTTTTCAAAAGTTAACACTCTTGGACATGAGCCCCAGTTTCCCAGTTCAAGTTTTTTGTTTTTTTTTTGAAACAAATATATAATACATAAATATATTCCCACTGTAAAAAAAAAAAAAAAAAGACCCAAACAATAAATACGATGAATAAAAAGAGAAAGTTTCTCATTATTCCACTTCCAACCTGAACCCACATCTCTTGGGTATGTGATAACTACCATCAATGGATGGATGTGTCTCCCCCCAAGCTTCTTCCTTTGTATTTGAACACATGTATATATTTGAGCACATAAACATGTTTTATTTTGGAAAAATATTTTGTTTCTACACAAATGGTGTCACATTTGTTTTCAAAATGACTTTGTTTCCTTTATTCATTTAACAATAGGTTTGGGAAATCTCTCCATGTCTGTGCACACACATATTAACATCATTCTTTATTACTACTGAAATATTTCCCAAGGTGTGGTGCTACCATTAATTATTAAACCTTGACATTCTTGATGGACATTTGGGTTATCATGGTGTATAGAATCTAAGATGGTCCCCAATAACCCCTACCTCCTGGTATTTGTGGCCCTGTGTAATTGCCTCCCCTTGAGTGTGGGCTAGCTAGTGAATCAACAGAATAATGCAAAGGAAATGAGATAACACTTCTGTGATTAGGTGACAAGAGATTGTAACTTGCCTCTTGCTAGCAGACTCTCTCTGTCTTGTAGAAGGGCCCACATAGCAGGGAAATAAGGGCAGTCTCTGGCCAAGAGCCCACAACGAACAGAATCCTGCCAACAACCATGTCAGTTTGGAAGCGGATCCTTTCCCTTTGGAGTCCCAGATGAGTCTCCAGTTCTGGCCAACACCTTAATTGCAGCCTGTGAGAGACTAAAGCAGAGGGCCTAGCTGAGCTGTGCCTGGATTCCAGATCCACAGAAATTGGGACACTAAATGTGTGTTGTTTTAAGCTGCTAAATTTGTGGTAATTTGATATGCAGCAATAGATAACTGGTACAGTTGCTAATTGCTTTCTACCACAAACAGCCCTGGAACAAATGTTTTTCTGCATATAATTAGTGGTAGATTCTAGGAACAAGTCCTAGACCTGAGATGCTCAGTTTAAGGGTAAGGATATTTCACACTGATAAATACTAGTAAATTAACCTCTAAAAATATTTAGCAAGTTACACTCATGCAAACGATAGGGATGTTTCTATTTCTCTTATGCCCTTACCAAGTATCAGTCTGAGAAAATCAATACTGAATTACCTTTATTGCATTTTCCTGATTAGTAGTCAGAGTGAATATCTTTTTTAATAAATCCATTGGCCATCATTTTCCTCTTCTTCATCTGAACCTTACCTCTTGATATCCTTTGCTTTAATCCTATTTCAATTCAACAACTAGAGCTATGGATATGAATATTGCATCTGGAGGCACACAGTGGCCATCTGCCCCAGTTGTGATGCTGATGTTAATCATGCAAAGTGTTATCCAATTTCTCCACTGTGCAGTTACTACGTTGTCCCTTGCAACTACTAAGCAATTTATGGGAAGATTCTTTGCAATATTCAATGATCCTGCTCCTCACTAAAATATCCCCATGATAAAAGAAAGTGAAGGGATTAGCAAGAAAACATTTACGCATAAACCATAGACACAGACAACAGTGTGGTGATGGCCCAAAGAAAGGGGATGCAGGGGCTGGTGGAGGTGGGCAAAGGTGGGGGGGAAGGGGACACATCTGTAATAGTGTCAACAACAAAAATAAAGTAAAAAATAAAAAATTAAAATTAATAACTAAAAATATGTAAATAAATAAAATATCACCATGGATTTTGTGTCTTTTGATGATGCTTGCATGAACAAAACTTATTTTGGTGGTTGCAGAATGATGATTTCCCAACTTCAGCACTCCTTCTACACCTACCAGTCCACATTTAGCCATCTTTTGTAGATAATATTTCCCCTCCTACTCATTTATGTATCTATTATTAGTATGAACTCGCAGTTTTCTGTTTTTCTCATAGTTTATAATTTATTACTGTTCTTAATTATTTTGGTGCCCAAATTTTCCCAGTGGACCCCTTTCAAATTGGCTATTATTTCCTTGTGATATGACTGTCATTTTTAAAAAATCACTTTTTTACTTTCTGGCATAACAAAGTGTTCTAGGTTCATCTGAAAACCTGCTCCAGCCCCAGAAGCAGCCATTTCTTTGAGAATTGCTGGTTCCTTTTAGTGGGCAAAGGTATTAGAGACCAAAACCTGGGCGCCAAGTATGCTTATTAAAGTGGACCATTTAAGTGAGTTTGGTGAGTTTTGATAAATCTATGACTCTTGTAACTACCACCATAATCAAGGCATAGTTTCCTTCACCCCTCAAAGTTCCCTTATCTTATTGCTTTTATATAATTTCCTCTATCCAAAAATGCCCTTATTTCCTGTCTCCCACTCATTCTGCAAAACCCAGATCAAACATTTTCTCCTCCTTAGAATTTTGTTCAGCTTCCTCAACCAAGGTTCTTGGTTTCCTCTTCTTTGTTCTCACAGAACTTGCTCAGCAGTCAAAGGGCTCTAGTGAAGATGGGGTCTCTTCCCAGCTGTGTGTCCTTGGGAGAGTTAATCAACCTCTCTGTCCATCCATTGTTTTCCCATCTGTGAAATGGGTCACCCTCAAACCATTCATATATTCACCACACACAATCCTGTCAGTTTAACTCTCACAGTATCTCTGAGATTTTGGTGCTTCTGCACATCTCCACAGCCACCGCTCTACTGTTTCTCTCCTCGAGATCGAATCTCTCAAAGTCTAGCTTTGGGCCCATTCTAAAGCATTCTGTACAGCACAGCCAAGGTTGTCTTTAGAAATGCCAAGCAGCATCATTAGTCACCAAGGGCTACACACTCTGGTGGCTTTTCCGTGCTGTGGTGAACACAGCCTCCCTTCCTGCATGGTTTGCAAAGACCTTCAGGGTCTGACCTCTCCTTGACATATCACACTGAGTTTTCCTGACTTCCTTTCAGTGAGTTCATCTAATTCTCTATACATGGTCCTGCTCTCTTTTGCTGGAATACTATTCCCATCTCACCTGCTTAATCCCTCTTTATCCTTCACAGGACTATATCCTCAGAGAGACCTCTTCAGACTGCCTCAGTGAGCTCAAATCCCCCACTGTGTACTCCTTTAGTTCTATGTCACTTTTTGGTAGCATGTACTGTAGTTGTACTATCTCGTTTATATTTTGTGATATTTTTGATGAATGTCAGTCCCCATGACTAGAATTGAATCTCATGACAGTGGCCACTGTATCTCTCCTAGGATTGATGCCCAGTAGGTACTAGTTAAAAGAATGACCCTATCACTTTGTTGGTGTCAGAGTGAAGTGAGATAATTCATAGTATATTCAAGCACAGTGCAAAAAGTACTCAATGCTAGTTCATTAAGGTGTTGCTGTGTAAAGGAGGGATTTTTATACATAGTTTTTTATCATGCTACATGCCATTTTCTATTGTGAGTTTTCATTTATATGTCTCTATCATTCCAAAAACACGTTGAAGGTGGAAACCAAGTTAGAGTCCTGCTGTGGCTTGAGCACCTGGTACAGTGTCTGTGCTTAGAAAGGGCTCCATAAGTGCCCAGCAAGTCAATGAAGGGAGATATTTAACCTCCTGATACTTCTATTTCCCCAGGTGAAAAGAAGAAAATATGAGACCCTAACTCATGGGCTAGTCATGAAGACTTAGATGGCTTTGCAAATGCTGAAAATGGTATCTGGCAAGTCATAAGTTCTCTGTTAATTAAATGAATATATATAAATGTGCAATGCACCAGACAAATGTAAGGAATTTGAGTTGACAGGTCCATTACAGAAAAGTTGTGTGGAAGGTAGAGGGGAATTTGTGGAGGGCTCATTTCTCCCTTCATGCACACAAGACATCATTTGTCTCTGTTTTAGAAAAGTCTGAAGTGCTCATCATCAACCTACTAAGTTTACATCACATTTTTCTAACCACCGCTCACACATTTTTAAAGCCAATTATTAACAGTGAGATGGAATTTTTTTTCTTAGATTTCTCCCCACTATTCTTTAAAGTCATTGCTATTTGGCCCTGTTTATTTAATCACACCTAAATTGGATCGTCCGATATTCAAAGCACACCAGATCTGTAAATGCTCAATTTGAAGCTTTTTATAGTTTTGACCACATATATGGATTGTTCTGACTTCCCCCTAAAAGGACCCCATTGTCCTAATATAGCCCCTTCTCAAAATCTCAATTAACATGAAAAAAAGCCCTATTATTTCTCTGACTTCTAATAAAAATCTGATGAATGCCACATCTCCCCAACAAGCCCAGTGATTGGCAGTTGAACAATCTATTCACAGTTGTCATTTTGCACAGTAACAGCGAGAGCGCCTGAGTCACTTGCAATCTAAGAGATTTGCCCGTGAAGGTACAGCACTCTTGAATGAGACAGGTGTGAGGCAATGGGACCCTATCAGAGACCATCTGCTTGGGGTGATCTTTTCACTTTTGAATGAGAAACTCAAAAATGGCAGCTGTCTCTTTAGTATTCAGTTCATGGTTATGAAGTCATCGACATTTTCCACTTCAACTTTATTGGTGTGAATCTCCCCTAGAAAATTGAATCATGCTTTCAATTCCATACATCCCCAAGCATAATCCTTTTTCTTCTCAAGTAAATAGGACTATGTCTTGGGCTTTTTCTGAATGTCTTGTCAAGGCAAAAAACCTTTTCTTTAGGGCCAGCATTCATCAGTTATGCCTGTCTTTTACTGTAACTAAAAAAGAAAATGGTCCAGCCTTCCAACTGCTATTCTCTTGTTGCCTTAATTCATGGGAAGCCAAGAAGGGAAAAATTGGTAGGTCCAACAGTGTTGGACAAGGATAAACAGAACCATATCACATTAACTGTAATTTACAGCATTTCAACACATCCCCACTTCTGCCAAAGCCAGCAATATCAGCCCCCATTGGAAAAAGAGGGAGAATGAGGTGGGGTTGGGAGGGGGTAGAGAAAATCTGAACTTCTATTTTCTAAGCTGAAGTTTGAGAATTAGAGACCGATCAGCACTTTCTTGACTGTTTTGCTTATTCATGCTATGAAAATAAATATCACAAAATATTTTCTGGATGCAGCCTAGTCTGTTGCTAAAACCAAAGGCAGTGTGCTTCCAAACAGACTCACCAAGGCTTGTTTCACAGGGACAGACATTGTCAGGCTGGCTGGCGGCCACCAGAGGAGTTATTGAAATTCAATTCAAAATAATGTATTCTGCATGAAAATGCCCATTTATGAGCATTCAAAAGGATGAGGAATTTCATAGTTAGATGACAGCAATGACAGCTTGTAGGACGACAGTGTTTCCTGGAGATGATTACCCCTAAACACACATGTACTCCCAGAGCTTTGTTGGAGAGTTTTCTAAAGGCTGGGACTGTTTGTGTTCACATGGACTCTCAGTATCTGAAGCTATTTATTACGAGCTAAGTAAACAAATATATACAGCAGGGGGTTGGTGAAATTTGTAGCTAAAATACCCATACGGGTCGACATCATGGATCCCCACCACCAGGCTCAGATCAGAGCCCAGGGCTGAGGGACCCCTTTGAGAACATGAGCACTCCCTAACACACTCAGGGAAACAACATCTGGAAGTCATGTTCTCTCTGGAGAACCCAAGGAAACACTGATACCATTTTTCCAGTATGTGACCTAGGAACACTTTTTTTAGCTAAAACTATGCCTATGTTATTGATATGCAATTTAACAACTCAGCCTTAATTATCCTACTTTTTAATTTAATCATCTTTCCCTCTAACAGGATTGAAACAACCTCATTGATGGCAAGGACTTCACCTCATTCACTGCTGCCTTCCCAGGGCCTGAAAAAGCATCCTCAGAAACAATGTGTGATCAAAATGTATGTGCCTGGTCCGAGAATTCTTCTAGAAAATTCATTTGCTACTGTTAAATTTATTAGTGAGATAGCTAGATTTTAAATAATTTTTTAAAAATATATTTATTGATTTCTTTTTTAGAGAGAGAGAAAGAGGAAGGGAGAGAGAGAAAGAAACATTGATGTGAGAGAGAAACATCAGTCGGTGCCTCCCATATGCACCCCAACTGGGAACCAAACCAGAAACCTAGGTATGTGCCCTGATTGAGAATCAAACCCCCAGCCTTTTGCTCCAACCAACTGAGCCACACCAGCCAGCACAATAGCATCATAGATTTTAAAAGAAAATTATGGAAGAAGAGAAGGCTCAGCATTGAAAAAAAAAGCCTATTCAGCAATATTATTTTATTGTCTGCATTGGGAGATTACCATTATGACATTTTAGTGGTGGTAACTCCTTAGGCATTTGTTAGGCCCACTTCTACTGGACACTAATAATTGTAGAAGAAAGTTTGAGAATCGTTAGCCTAATTTATCCTGGCATTGCTAAGAACCTCTGTTTAGAAATCAGCTCAGATTAGGAGATCTGATACTCAGGTTGACTGACTAACGGCAATTAATGGGCATGAAGTGATTCCATATAGTTGTATAACGGCCCAAAGCCAGGGACATCTAATCTCCACTTCCACATGGGTCTCAGTGTAGTCTTGTGTTTGAGGAGAGGTGAAGGCACCATTTATTTATTGGATAATAGTAGTTTAGGGCCATCTTATATGCCAGGTACTGTCCTGGGCCCTGAAAAGACAGCAGGATAAGATCAAGTTCCTGCTCTCATGGAGATTATTTTATCCTTGTGGAAGAGAAAGACAGGTTTTAACGGTATAATAGAAGGTCAGTTAGTGATGGGAGCTATGAAGAAAAGTAAATGGAGGGAAAGGTGCTGATGACAGCATATTTGGGAAAGCTTCTCTGGGGATGGAACACGTATTTTAATTAAGTAAAAACACATGCTAGATGAAACTATAATCCACTGGCATCTGACAAGACCCCAAAGGGATTTTTGGTCTGAAGCAACATCACCCAACGACATAAAAATCAGATGAGAACAGTTCATGGCACAGCCATATCTAAGTGCTTAAAATCACTGGAAACATGTTGTTTCTTCCATCAGGCTGGAAGAAGGTTAGTGAGGCACACAGAAAAGGAGAGAGCATAAGGACATATAAGCAAGGAATATTCTAAGATATCTGTGTCTGCCTAGTCATAATAAAAAGCTATGGATAAGTCACTACAGGAGACAAAGTACATACATATTTGCAAAAAGTTTCACTCTCAACTCCTAAATATTACTTTTAAACTTATTTTCCATACTCAACATAAAAAGAAAGGCGATATGTGTTTCAGCAGAAAGAGCACCAGCTTTGTGGATAGAGAGATGAACAGGCAAAGACGCAGTTCTCTAATTTTTCAGCCATGTCATCTTGCAGATGTTGTCTCTGTGAGTCAGTTTCCACATCTGGAAAATGGAAATAGCCATGCTTGGTTTGTAGGGTTGTAGTGAGAATTATTAATGATAATGTTTATAAAGGCTTAGCCTATCCTGCTGTTGGTGGTGGTTGTATAGCAACGTTTACCACATAATATAAAGAAAATCAGAAAGGAAAAGTAACTCCCTTAAAAGCCAAAAACATCACCTAAGAAAAAATTTTCTTCACCCTACCCTTATCTCTAAATTCTAATCCATAAGCACCAATGCCCGCAGTCCATTCCATGGGTGGATTGGGTATGTAGGATACAACTGCTCTGAGGCACACACACACACACACACACACACACACACACACACACACTCACACACATGCACACAGTACAATTCTGTTTCAGAAATGAATGTGCACATAATCTTTTGAAACTGTGGAGCTTGTTCAATCTCAAAGGAAACCAACTCACACTAACCCATGTCAACTTCAACCTAAATTAGTAACATTAAAAGACACAGGTTGTTTTAAGAAGTTTAACCTTTTATAGTGTATAAATCAACCCTCCAGTGCTCCCTAAAGGAGGATGAACTTAACTGTTACCTCTAAGTGAATATACAACAATCATTTTCTTCCAGTTAAGCACTCATCCTCCAGGCATCCATTTATACATTCATCCAACCAAGAGATACCTACTGAGTGTTTGCTATGTGCCAGGCACTGGTTGACAGGGTTAAGTTTCAGTGATAAATCAGACCAATTTTTTGCTGACCTCATGGAACATATATTCTAGTGCAGAAGACAGATAAATACAATTAAAAATGACTTTATGAATAATATGAGGTATCAGTAAGTGCTATGAAGAAATTTTGTTTTATTCCAGAGAGAGAGGAAGAGAGAGAGAGAGAAACAAAGATGTGAGAGGAAGAGAAATATCTGTGGGTTGCTTCTTGTATGTGCCCCAACTGGGGCTGAACCCAAAACCTAGGCATGTGTCCTGACCAGGAATCAAACCTGCAACCTTTCAGTTTACAGAACGATGCTCCAAACAACTGAGTCACACCAGGCAGGGTGCATGACAAAATTTTATTCAGGAGAAATAGAGACTAGTGATAGCACAGTGGAGGTAGGATAGGGTATTAAACAGGTGGTGACATGAGAGTTAAGACACAGGTGAAATGGATGATTGTGTGTGAAGACCGGGGGAAGAACATTCCAGGCAGAGGAGACGGCAGATGCCAGGGATCTAAGGAGAAAATGAGCTGGGCTTTTTCCAAGCACAGCCCTTGTGGCTGGAGTCATGGACAAGGAGGATGAGTCAGGGCCAGATCAGTGAGAGCCTCAATAGGCCATAGTGAGGATTTTGTAATTAATTCTAAGTGTGAGGGAAAGCCTTTGCACATTATATATTTGTTTGTTCTCTAGTAAGGAAGTGATCTGATGTGATTTTCTTTTTAAAATGACTCTGATAGTAATGGGAGAAATGAAATCTGTGTTCCCTGTTGAAAGACAAGGAAGGGTCTAAAGATGGAGAAGGAAGATGAGAAAATTTTCTAAAAAACAGATGCTTATTAAGAAGTTACTATTATAGTGCCCTTGAAAGAACTGGCGGAGACCAGGGAAGTAGTAGGGGCATAGTGAGAAGCAATCAGATTTTAAAGTAGAAGGAACAGAACCTCCCAGTAGAGATGTGGGTGTGAGAAAAAGGGAGAAATCAGGGATACCTAATGTTCTCAGCCCAAGCACTGAGTACATTAACTGAGATGGGAGACAGGAAAAGGGGGAATCATGAGTGCATTTGGGGCATATTAATTTGAAATGTTCCTTGCACATGCAGATAGAGATGCTGAGCAGGCGGAGGGAAGTGAGACAAGGATCTGTGATGTTCCAGGACTAAGCACTCAGCCATTGTGTGCTCTTACCCCTTAAGCTTTGGAAAATTCTTTATTTTCTGTTCCTCTCTGGAAGTAACTTCTTACCAAGGTGATTAATTGAATTTATCTAGAATGCTATACTCCAAAATTACTGAACACAGATTCTTTGTTAAGTTTATATGGAACTTTTACTAAAATAGACCATATGCTGAAGCAAGAATCAAATCTAAACAAATTTCAAAGGAGTATGTTTTTTCCCTCAGTATAATTAAACTAGAAATCAATACCTGGAAGATAACTAGAAAATCTTCAAATGCTTGGAAATTAAGCAACCCACTCTACACAACTTATAATTTTTTAAAACTATTTAAAGTGGAAATTTCAAATTATTTTGAACTAAACAATAATAAAACATGATATACCAAAATGTGTGAGAGATAGCTCGAGCAGTGTTTAGAGGCAATATTTTAGCTTTAAGTACTCACATTCAAAAAAGAAAGAGTGAAAACAAATTATACAAGCTTCCATTCAATAAACATATTAGCAAATTAAACTCAAATAAAGTAAAAAATCATTATACACATCAGAACGAAAAGCAAAGAAATAGACAACCAATGTACAATGAGGAAACTTAACAAAGCCAAAAGTTGATTCTTTGAAAAGATAAATAAATTGATAAATAAACCCAGAGCAAAACTAATCTAGAAAAAAAGAGAGAGACAGAGAGAACACAAATCACTAGTATCGAGATTTAAAAGGCTACATCATTGCAGATTACATAGACATTACAAGAATCATAATGGGTTAAGTTGAATAATTTTATGCCAATAAATTAAACAATTTCGATGAAATGGATAAATCTCTTGTAAAACACAACTTGTTAAAACTAACACAAAAAGAAACAATAAATCTGTTAAAGTAATTGAATCTTTAACTAAAAACCTTCCCACAAAGAAAACTCTAGATTCAGATGGTTTCATGGATAAAGTTCTCCAAACATTTAAGAAGAATTAATAGCAATTTTATATAAACTCTTTCAAAGTTTAACAAAAGGGAACATTTTAAAACTCATTTTATGAGGTCAGCATAACCCTGACACTAAAACATGACAAAACCATTACAGAAAAAGAAAACTACAGGCCAATCTCTCTCATAAACAAAAAGTAATCAAAAATGATTGCTTGAGAAAAACAAATCTTTTCTGAAGATATTTCTTTGCCTCATGTCTATTTTGTTCAGTCTGACTAACTTATAAGTACAGCCGAGACACCTCTGAGGCTTAAAAAAAGATTTCAGGAGAGGAAATTTTTAACTGGACTCTTGCATTAAAAAGTAGGTGTCTATAGTTGGCCTGATATTCCCCAAAGAATATATTTGTGTCCTGAGGACAAAATTAATCATTCCTCTCTCTGGATCAAACTCATTTTTTGGTCCATTTAAAGAAAACAATTTAAATTAAGAGAGTAAAATGACATCAGCTCAGCTCACCCAAACCCATTTGCATAACAAATATCTGCTAACAGAAAATATGGTAACAGTGAGATCATTCCTCACTGTATTCTTGTGATGAGTTGCAGGTGAAAGCAGACACACAATTGTACTAGGAAATACTCAAATACTATAAAAGACTAGTAACCACTTGGCACCAATCATAGTGATAAAAGAAATGTGATTTTGTTCAGCAACAAAGAGCAATGCACTGCTTCAGTTATTTTCATATAATAACCTGTAATTATTACTGTAATAAAAAGATAGTAGTTTAATATTTTCTTGCTTATAAAATTTTTACATATCTTGTGTGCCATTCTATTAATCTCAGAACCCCTAAAATATGCTCACTTTGATTTGGCCATTTTGGAAGAGGGACCAAGTAGGCTAAACTATTAGCAATGCACCTAAATAATCAAATTGGCTGATTTAGTTCATTGAATTGACCTTATGTTTTATATGTGCTTAGAAACAGTCAGCTGCAATTGCCACAGGGCAATGGTGCTCAAAGTGTGGTCCCCAGGCCAGCAACTATTACCTAGGAAATTTGTTAGAAAAGCAAATTCTCTAACTCAGCTCAGAGCCATTACACCAAAAGCCAACTCAGAAGCACAGTAAACTGGGTTTTAACAGGCCTCTCCAGATGGGTCTGAGCCCCCTTTAGGTCTGAGGACCACTGAGAGAACTGCTGAGTATTCAACAGTTATCAAATTCATTCATTCATTCTCTTCTTGCAACACATATGCCATTTCATGCTCACATATACAACACCTTCCCCTAAGACACAATTTTCAAGGGAAACAAAAGGGAAAAATGATGGGGAAATAAAAGACTACAATAATTTGAAGTCTCTGTAACCATTGATAGGAGATGAGTACTGGTCTCTTCGCTCTGTCTGTGTCATAGATAAAATGATTTGTAGACTTAGGCGTGGTCTCTGGACACATTGACTTTAACCCCACTCTTTACCTGCTCAAGAACACTTAGAATCGCACGTTGGTGAGAGTGTTGGTGCTGTCTGTCATGGCAACTTGCTTACAGGTGACTAGGGGATGATTAAAAGACGGGGCTCTGAGGCCTAGGTTTGAAGTTCACCTTCTCCTCTGATTAGCAGTGAGACCCTGGGCAAGTCTCGTAACCTTTTTGTGCCTCAATTTCCGTATCTGTGAAACAGGAACAATAATAGCTCCTATCTTACATGGTTGTGGATTAAGTGAAAGAAAATTTATGTATAACATTCTTAGGAGAGGACTTGCCACATAGTCCTCAATAAATGTTAGCAATCATTATTACTAGCATTGATACTAGGAGATCCACCAAACATGATCTTCTCATGAATTTTATTTTGTGATTGATATATCAGACTGAATTCTTTTGCTAATCAGTGAGAGAAACTTAAAGCTAGATTAGGCAAAAAGAGAGGACTAACTGGACTGTGTAAATAGTGGAGATGGCGGCATGAGTTAGCATCAGGGATGAATGCGACCAGGACCCTCTCTCCTCTCTGCTTCTCCCGGAAACACCTTCACTCTCTTAGAGAACAAGACTGGCTTCTTTCACAGGGCAGGGAAGATGGTCACCAAGTGTTTCTAGTTTTACAGCCTCATCGTTTTGTGATCAGAAATGGTGATCTGATTAAAGACTCCGAGAATGGCCATGGACCAGCCTGGGCCACTGTGCTTTTCAGGACCAATTTCTCTGGCAAGGAAGGTACTCCTTCCCACTCCACATAACAGACTTGGCAGTAGCACCAACTGGCCATGAGTTTCGCTGAGGATTTATGTCATTTTGAGGTAAGCCTTGAGCAGCCTTCCTGAACCATCTGGCTTGAGAGAAGTAACTTAACCATTTCATTTTTTCTTCCTGTTGTTGCTGTCATTCGCACCATGTCACACTCTGGTTCTTGATGAGTGTCCCATCTTTCATGGCTTTTGTTGAGTTTGACCCGAGGCTGAAAATGGGATGTGTTTATTTTACCTGACAAAGTACCCATGCTGAAAGGCTTGGAGCACTGGAGTACTGTACTTTCCCCCCCTCCAGATGGGGCTGTAATTATAATTTAACTGTCTAGGCCCAACTTCAGGTGAGGAAAAGATATATTAAGTTTGCACACATGTTATTCCCCTACCCCCACCCACTTCCCTTCAGCTCTCCACATTTCATATGCAACCACCTTTGGGGGGAGGTGCATGTGTATGTATGTGCGTGTGTACACACAGTCGCGTTACAATTCTCATTTTGCAAAGTTTATGCAAAAACCAAACACCTGGGTTCAGAGTTTCCTAAAGGAGTCATCTGAAGTAGGTGCTTTATGCCAAAATGTCACAAAGATTTATGTGCTTTCATTTGTGCATTAAATTGAGGACAGGTGGGAGAATGCTCAAGCCTGAGAAAAAGTGATAGCTCATTTTTCCCTTAGAAGAGAGATGGCTGTTATGACTACTACTGGTTCAGATAAAATAGATACAGACCTTGTTTTTTTTTTTTTTTTAAAGGGGGGGAAGGGGGGCGAGAGAGAGAGTTCATGTTTGAAAAGCAATATTTCAGCAGTCAAATAATTACGTCTGCGATCATGTTTCTCACAAATGGGAACCCTGAAGTGGGATCCCAAGGTGAGTCCCGCCCCCAGTTCAAGCAGAATGGGCAGTACCATACCCAAACAGCCAGGAAAGCAGCCGGGCCTCCATTCAAGCTCACAGAGGAAGGGTCTCTGGAAGTGAAGCAAATGGCGGCCTCGACACATTCCATTTTAATGGCTTGCAACAGAGTTGGTTACACATATGTAACCACTCATTTTTTAATTTGATTCTTGTTTCAAACACCTTTTCAGGACCCAATACATCTAAAAAACGTCATCACTTGATAGGTCGCTACTCTATGCCTAGTCTTGAAACAAGTGATTTGATGTGCTGAGTCTTCACCTGGATTTGAAATAAGAGCGTGAATTTGCATTTCAGAAAGGGAACAGTATTTGGAAATCACAGTCAAGCAAGATTTTTCACAAAGAGAAATGAGAGCTGCACTTGGAAAGCCTGGTGGTCAGCCTCCCCTGGGAGGGACACACGGCTTGTCCCTGGGATGACCTGGAGGCAGATGGGATAAGTCAAAATCATTCTGTATATTTGATCCCATGGGGTTCAAACTGAGCTTCTGAACCAAATATTTATCAAACTATTGACTGATTTCTGAAGCAAGAATTTTCTACTTGGAAGCCAGAGCTATGTTCACACTGAGGGGCCAAGGATAGACCATTAGTTTCTGTTTTTGTAGAACTTCATTCAATCACCTGGATACAAATGAATTTTGAAACCTTCTAATAATTTCTGATTTTTTCTTGTATAAGTAATTACTACAATTCTAGTGAGCTGTCTATCTTTTAAAATGACCACTAAATATAATAACCAGATAGTAAAAAATGCTTAACAAGCAATGGGAAAAGTTTTAAGATAAATACCCTATAACTACCAGACATTTTTCTATGTTATTTAACAGTTCAGCTTGTCATATGTATGTGTTTGTGGGAGTGATAACTATGGCTGTTGAAGGATGGAAGATAAAGGAAGACATTTTATAAATTGGAGATAAATGGTGTTAATAGTTCAATACGATAAATGCTTGTCTCTTAAAATGAATTCCAGGAGGAATTGCAACACAGGAGCTGACACAGCATTTTGTTTGTATGCCAGAAAAACATACAATCTCGCCCCCAGATTGGAGAGTGGTATATGAACAACATTGGGATTATGTCTCTTTAATTTCCAGGAATGTGTACATTTTTTTTGCTTGTATTACTTTTTAGCTAACATTTTAATTAAAATTACACTAATAAGGATTGTCCAAGGTTATTTTTATAATTAAAAAATAGACAAAAACATCTATTCTCCATGGTTTAAAAAGCATGCCTTGAAAGAGAACCCTTCCTTAAATTTGCACAGTTCTTTATAACAGTGGATCTTAACTATTTTTAAGATATACAACCCAAACATACAAATAACTCCTTACAATGTCAGTGAATGTGCAGATTGTCTAATGTCCATTCCCAGATGATATAAAAGGTCATGGAGTCAGGTTTCCATTCTCAGCTCTGCCCTTTATAACTTCTTGTACAACAGTGGATCCACAGCCCACAATAATGCCCACTAGTAGACACTATGCAGGGTTATGGAGTCAGGTTAGCACACCCAGCTCTGCACTTCGCACTTTTGTCTACATTTTCTGACTTGATCCAAATAACAGTCCTCTGAGAGTCTTCTTCCTCAGGCCAAGACCTCTCTGGCTGGGCCTGAGAACCAAGAGCTGACCAATGTCAGCTAGCGCAGAAGGTCTTACTTTCTCTACTCCAGCCAGCCTGACCCTGGGTGTCTAGCATCACCTCAGTAGGATCATAGTTAAGGTTACATTATGTTTTGCTTGGTAGGCTGAATATTCAGAATGTGACATAACATACATTTTTACAGGAGAATAAGACCAGACTTATTTAGGTCCTCAGTCTATATTTCCACAATACCTGGTGGAAATAGTGCTAGCACTTTCCTCCACACATTACAAGGTCTCCATGAGGAAATTCACTGTGGTTTCTTGGGGGTAAATAGCTCCTTGCCATGGTAATAATACAAAAATCAAGCTGTCTCAAACCTCTCCCCATCATTCTCTTCCCATCATTGACAATGAACCCCATCATGACTTAATAAAAACAAAAAGCCAATAATTAGCATTCGCTGTATAATAGGCACTTCACACATATTTACTTATTTAATCCTCACAACAATCCTACTTGATAGGTGATATTATTTCATACTTTTCACCATTGAGGAACCTGGGACACAGGGAGGGAGGTGTCTTTTTCTTTTTTTTCTTTCTTTTCTTTTTTCTTTAGTTTGTTCATGACTCAAATCCTAGCTCTGAATCCAGGATCTGACCACTTGACTCCACTTAGCAATGAGAAAAGAAAATACACACTTATAAATAAACAAACATACTTGACCAACATTTTTATTTCTTTTAGTGATGTGAATATGCAGTCAATAAGATTGGGAATACCCCATTCAGCTGATGGGGCATTGAGTTTAAGAAGAAAGTTGTAAAAAGTAGAGGTGAGAAGAGCCAGAGGCGGCTGTGGACTCAGTCAGAAAGGGAAGCCACAGAAGGATAGCTTCTCCTTTTTGTTTAAAACCAACAGCAAGGGGTTGTGGGGGCCCATAGGAGAAGGTTCTGGGTGTAGATAAAGGGATGGTCCCAGAAGGTAAGGAGTTTAGAGCAAAAAGGGAAATGCCACATGTAGCCAGAAGTCTGAAATGGCTCACAACCAATGGCTACTGTCTACTGGGGGATGTAAGTTGGGCACTGTTGCTATTTATAACTCATGACCTATTGTTGTGCTACCTGCATGTCTGTATCAGACTGTGTACAGTAAAGCTTACAATAAAGGCTTGGTTCTAAAGACAGCAAGGTAAGACTTGACAAGACTTGGCCTTCTCCTGTGCATCCCTGGGCTGTGGGGGCAATGAAACTGATCTGTCCAACGGTATGGAACGAGACTCCATTCCTTCAGTGGTGCAGCTCAGAATGTAGTTCATTTGATTTTAAGGGACATGTTGTTCAAATAATACAGGTTTTTAAATAACATAATTGCCCTCCATATAGGCAGGTTCCTGCACTAGAAGTTACACTAGGGAACCAAAATAGAAAAAGGAAACATCAGATTCCTATCTCCCAACTCATGCCCACCCAGGGAAGGACCCAATTGAGGGGAATGATACACAAAATTGAGTGGGCATAGTTCCATTTGACTGAGTTAAACATGTATAAGAGGGATTCCACTGATATCCTCATGGGCATGGCTGGTGCTTAATTATACATTGGTATGCTGGACTGGCCAGTGAAAGTTCTAATTAATTGGTCAGTGGCAAAGGGCTGTACCAGTTTAAAGTTTTGACTATCATCCTTCCTGTATGCACATGTGATTCTGTACACACACATACCATGCATACTTATATCTTTAACACTGAAACACAAGCATTATATCTGGGTTTAAGGGTGCATTTTTTTATCTCATAGTCTGGATCAAATGCTGTCACCTCCAGGCAGCCTTCCTTGCTTCTCTCCCAATGGGCATGATCTCTCCTCCCTTTTATGTCTGTCCTTGCTATCTCTTCCACTCTGCCTTTTATTATAGGTGATTGGAGATCTGATGTCCTGTCTAGGAAGTGAGCTCATGGATCCTTAGTGACCCCTTTTTTATGAATACTAAAGTGTTGCCTTTACAAAGTCAATGTTCAATAAATTTTTCACAGAAAGTAAAATAGTAAGTGGATGACTGAGTAAGCAATTTCATTTTTGTGTGTGGAAGAGAGACCCATGAGAAAAAAGAAATGAATTAAGTGTGGAAACATAAGTTATATTAGCATAAAATGCTTTGCCTTCTGAAGGTTCAGTGCGACCAAACCATTTTTGTCTGTGTCCCTCAGTCTCTCTTTCCAAATCTCCAGTCCCAATTGCCACGATCAGAAGAGTAAGATAATCAACCACTAAATGACAAAGAATTATGAAACCTGGAACTTGGAATCTCTCCTGGTAAAGATAGATGGGAGGTGTTGAGTCAAGACAGCACCTACCAATGAATTTTTCTCTTAAAAGGCTATACAAAAGGTCTCTTCCTCCTTCCCTATCCCTCACTTGCTCACCATCTATTTTCTCCTCCTAATTTTTTAATTACCTAATTACCCTAATATCCTACCAGGAAGTAACTTCTTCCCATGGCCTTAATGTGATCCTTGGAGGGAGTATAATTCCAGTACCTCCTCCACGGGAGTCAAAGGGCCAGAGCCAGACCCACCTTTCCAAGATTCAGCAAAGAATCAAGCTCTCACCTAGAACTTTGAACCTTGCTTCAAGAACTCAGTGGCAAAAGATCAGGTCCCAGAGCAGCCTCTTTGGCCAGGCTGACCTGTCTGAAACTGCTTCCCTGCCTGCTCCTATCTTCCTGACCTTCCCAGTGTCGTATGCCCACCTTTCCACCTTCTCATTCCTCTGTGAGTTCCCTTACAGCCTCTAATACATTCTGCAAGTCTTCCATCATCCAAGATCAGTTTACGTAGCTAGCAATGAATACTTCTAACCATGAAGTGCTTCAGAAAGCAATGTTCTTTACATGCTCTGACTGCACATGCACTGAGATAATTTCAACCACAACAGCCAAGAGCACTAAGCTGATAACTAGTCTTTTCAGTTATAAAAGAACAGCTTTTGCAAGTGAGAGGTTGCACTTTTGGGGGAAACATCTCCTGCCACCCTGAATTTAGCTGTCTCCCAATTTCACCTGCCTATATTGTGGGGTATCCCCTTGCAAACAGTTTAAAAGCTGACTCAAATGAAAATATCCTAAAAATACACACACACACCAGTAGCAGCAGCAGCAGAAACTACTTCTGTTTTATCAAAGATGAGAATGTTTTCTGTACCATGTTGTCGTGAACCAATCCATTTGCTAAAGATAATTAGTTTGTTTCCTTAATGAACCCAACTTTCTCACTCAATGTCCTTGGTAAAGCCCCAGTACTATTACTTAACTACCTTTAAGAGAATATTGAAAATGACTCCATTCAATTGGATATAACTGGTTAAAGTAACCAAATCAAAGCTTCAATGTTCCAACCCAAATATTTCTTTTTTGGGGTCTTATACACATAATTATATATGATTTACAATGACGCATAAAATTTCCAGAAATAAAAGCAGAAATCTTCATTCAAAATTTCACCCAATCCAGAAAAAATATACCCAGGCAACATAAGACAGATGTCACAAATCTGGGACATGTGAAGTTGAAAACAGTTTGTTGATTTCATCTTCAGTATCCCCTGAAGTCCCCTAAGGGCAGGAAAGCAGGATCTTGGTGGTGCCTAAGAGGAACTAGAGTTCTCAGAGGCTCTAAAACCTTTTGTGTTGCTCTGACAACTTCTCTTCCAGGCATCCAGTGATTAGAAATAATTCCCTGTGGTAAGAAGAGATCTGCAGAAGAGCAAGCTGGGGCGGGTAGGGGTGGGGGTGTTGGCGGGGGATGGCAGGGTGAGGACCAAACCATGTGGGGTCTTAAGAGAAACGCTCATGGTGAGCAAAGCCATGGAAACCATCTGCAGTATGGCAATGGAACTAGAATGGCCACAGAAAGGTCTAAAGACTGGAGGATTTGCAGCTTCGGATTTGACCTCTAGGGTAGATGGGAAGGTAAAAGTATCATGTTAGCTCATGAGGAAGGTTAAGCAATCAAATATTAAACTACTTATCTGAGCTGAACTTGTAAACTGCTGAGGTTTCCCCATCCTGGGTAATAATAGTTGTGCACAATTATTAGTTCTAAGTAACAACCATCGTTGAAAGGAACCTAGGCCAAAATACTGATTGAGGTTTTGCACGAATTTATGGGTGAAATCAGCTTCATGCTGGTGACCCTGGGCATATTCTTCCCCATGACTAGGAGAGAGAGAGAGAGAGAGAGAGAGAGAGAGAGAGAGAGAGAGAGAGAGAGAGAGAGAGAGAGAGAGAGAAGCGTTCCCTCCAACTACCAGTAGACAGAGTGACTTCTTTGGGTCAAGGTGGATCCATGTTCAAAAAGGAGAGACTCATATCTCATCTCCCAATCTAAGTAGACAGATGGGAGACATCTGTCTTTGATGGAGGACCTGCAGGGTTCCCTGTGCTTCAGTCCTTGAGCGTGTCTTCAACCTACTTAATACTTATCCTCCTTTCACATCTTTGGCATACCTGTCACTCAGTCCTCAGCTACTTCCTAAACCTTACTCTCTTGACCCCTCCTTGTCTTGTGTTTGATGTTTCTCTGCCTGGAATGCTCTTTTCCATAACCAACTCCTCTTCTCTTAGCTCTATGTTGAAAAGTCAATTCCCACAAGGAACACTTCCCTACAGACTCTTGAGTAGTTTCCATCTTGTTATCTTCTGGAGCAGAGTCATCAAAATATGGCCTGCGGGTCAAGTCTGGTAGTCCACCTACTTTTGTAAATAAGGTTTTGTTGGAACATAGCCATGCCCATTCAGTTACACACTGTCTGTGGCTGCTCTTGTGCTGTAATAGTAGAGCTGAGTGGTTGCAACAGAGACCCTAAGGCCTGCAAAGCCAAAAATATTTACTACCTGACTCTTTGCAGAAAGTTTGCTGACTCCTGTTCCATAGATTAAACACATTCTATCATGATTTTCTCTCTACCTATTTATAATTATTTCCAATCAAACTGTATGTCCAGGTACACAGGATCCTATCTTATCCCCAACATCCAGCACATTGCCTGGCACAAAGACTACACATAATGCTAAAAATAAGCAGGGAGGATACTATTAATGTGTTTAAGATGGAAATGTTGAGTGTCAATGAGAGTAAATATATCTGGGTTGGAGGGGCTTCTTTGGAATTGGGCTATGGCCCTTATCTAGATTGACTGGTTTAGAATCTATCTCTCCAACTGGAATGTGTGCCATAGTTCCCCGTCTTATTCACCAGGTGTCAACAGCACCTTGAACAGTGCCTGGCACTTAGTAAGTGCTCAGTAAATATGTTGAGTGACTGAGCAAATGGATGAATAGATATTCTTAGCCTTACAAGGCAGTGTTTCTGACTCTGCTTCAGAGCAGGACAAACAGTGTGGTGTACACTGAACATGACTACAATCATAAAGAAACACCATACATATTGTTTCTCAAAACTATATGGTCACATTCCACTGATTTATGTCAATACAGGGGTTCCCTGGCTCTGAAAATCCTGAATACAAATGATCCAGGCACTCATCTTGCTCAGATAAAAAAGACTTCTCCTTGTGTAGCTATGACCAATGACTTTTCCCAGTAAGAATTTCATTTTTACTGTATCAGTTTTCACGTGTTAAAGGTAAGAAAAGGAGGGAGGCATGGTTGAGGTAAGAGTTACATATATTATAACTCTCAGGCCTAGGCTTGACTCTGCTCTTTATTGATTATATGGCCTAGGAATAAATTCAATAACTCCCCCAGGCCTCAGTGTGTCCATTCATCAAATAGTGACACACGCACACAAAAAAAATAGTGACAAAAATATCAACCTTCCTGGATTGTTTTGAAATAATATGTGTCAAAATTGGTAGAGTATGATAGGTCCATAAGGAACTGTTCATATCATCAGCAGTAGCATCAATAATAATAACTTCAGAACAGAGTTAGTGTTTAAATAACCAGTATGATATAGAACAAGTATAGAAGAATACTTAAGAGTGTAAATTCTGGAGCTAAACCAAAGCGCAAACCCCAGTCCAGTCATTTACTAGCTATCTGATATTAGGTAAGTTATTATTATTATTAATACTTTTACTACTCAAAAATTCCTGGGGCCCCTGAAAGCTTTCTCTAAAAATGTCATGCATAACCTCATAGCTAAAATGGGAATGCGATTAGGTATAAAATATGGGTCAGGCCCCTAGTCAGTAATTCAGGACCTTCTCTCTAAACCATCTCAAGCTGGAGTTGGTTCTCTATCACTTTCTGCAAAATGGCACTTTTCAATAATTGTTAGGACCATGACTAAAATATATGAAAAGACATTAAGTGCAAAATGAGATTAAAGTCTTAGCAACTGGTCTATGAAAGGCATAGAAAAGGTAGTCAAGGGGTAGCACCTCTCATTAAAGTGCTAATGTGTCCACCAATCAATGGTGCAGACACCACTCCATCTCCTAAGATTATACTGGAAGTTGGAACCTGGCTGAGCCTTTCTTGGAAAGGGAACACGAGGAACCATGCTAACATGGCTCTTCTTTTATGGCCTATGTCTTTCCACCTATAAAGTCAAAGCCAATGACTAGACCCTCTTAAGAAAGAGAATCCAGCTTTAAGACTCTGTTATCCAAGTTTTCACTGAGCCAGAGATATGCATTCCATGTTGAGTATTCACCTGTCCTCATTCAACCTCACTACTATAACCATGGGCAGAGTGAATTGATCTTATGAATTTTTCTCCATTATTTTGGGACCCACTTAAATCTCTTCAGCTAGAATGATACTTTGGGCCAGTTTTCATGAATGGGTCAGAGGAAAATGTGTTCAAATCGTATGTCTAATCAGAGATTTTTTTCTTTAATTTATGCTCCCATAAGCCTTTTTTTATTAATATATTTAGTCAGTGTGAGGATTATGATTAGATACTCATGTTTATAAAACTTCATCCTAAGGATAAGGCCAGCAGGAATTTGCTTCCAAAGCAACTTACTGTTGCTACCTTTTAAATAATTGAAGGTTTTAGTACAGTGATTTATCCTAAGCCTCTTGATAATCCCAGCAAACTCTAGGTGTCAGAAACTGGAAGGCAACCGTCCCACATGTTGCCATGTACCCAAGATATAGTGTTCATGGAGTCTAGCTGAAAACTAAAGACCATTTCAAAACCGGAGAATGAGACATGGGCAAACCAAGGATCCCACATAAACCCTCTGTGGAACCGGGAAATGAGCATCTAGTTGAAAAATGTGCCTGTTTTTCTCTCTCCACACCCTTTCCTACCATCTCAATGTAACATTAAGATTTAGCCCTAAATAACTGAAGCATGGGATAGAGCCACAAAATACAGGCAGCAAAAAATTTTGACTGGAGTGCACCAATAAAGCTGATCCTTTTAATGCTGACGATGGCACCATTTTTATCTCCAACCCCTCACAGCCTGACAGAGATGGGGAGGGAGTGGGAATTCCAAGAGCAAATAAAGACCCCTGTTGGGTGTAAAAAGTCAGCAGCAGAAGGTACTTCTGAAGGCCCGACCCCAGGCAAGCTGGGAGAGACAGTGTACATGTTCTAGATGGGGTACTGCTCTCACAGGCAGTCAGAACACAGCCGCCTGGTGCCAAAAACCATTCATCAGACTCTGCAGAAAAGGCTGTCAGCTCGGCCTCCAGGCCTCCAGCCAGCCTGTCAGGATCCAGGCTAACGGCCAGAGTGTCAGGGGCTGCGGCTGGTAGCCAACCAGAACTTTGATGTCGAAGGGTTGGCCAGATGATGTGTGAGGGTGGCCAGTGGGCTCTGCAACCATACACTCTGCTCCCAGGTCACCAGTTCTGAAAGTACGCCGGCCGTTAGAGTATCTCTAATAAAGATCGAGGTAGACATTTTATATTGTTAAAAAAAAATTGTTCAAATTATTTCAGTATTTGTTTTGTTTAAATTTCCATTACACATGCTTTTCATTATGCAACTCAATTAGTGTATAAAAGATTTTTCTGTTTAAAATTTTTAAATGAACATAATTGTTCAATTTGGAAAGATTACAATGCTTTTATTTAATCAACACTGCAATAAATACATTGCTCTATAATGAACCCCATACTTTTAGGCCATTAACCATTCAATAAATTTGCAATATGGATGGTTCTTTATGAAGAAGAAGATAAATAAAGCTATTGAAATGAATGTACGACAGCTATGATGCTGAGCAGCAAATTATAGCTTTTTGCTTCTTATCCACTAGCGTTGTACTTGATTACAAACATATGCAAGTGTAATAAACAGCATGCATTTCAATTATTATTTTGAGCATGAGGTACGCTAGACATTAAAGAAATATCTGCACCGTCGGTGCCAGCTGTTCTCCAAGGCATCTTCCCAACAAGAAGCTCTTTCTGAATTTGTCCAAAGGCATATCTGCTGTTGCCTTATCAAACCAGACTGGGCCTGCCAAAACAAAAATAATCTAAGGTCAACAGAACCAGCTGGTTCTACTGGTATCACAAAGTTAAAGCCACTCCTCTCACATGGTGCTCCCTGACCCACAGAACCATTACCTGTACCTTTCCAATCCCAACAGATCTCACGAGGTCTCAAAGCAGACAGGACATGTCTGTGGTGGCAAAAGGTTTCCAGGCCCTGCCCTCCCTTGCTTCTTGCCTCCTCACACACCAACTGTAATTAAAATGACAAACTTTTCCATTTGTATCACCCTCATCTAAACACCTTCAGCTTATTCTAATGCTGATTTCTCTAAGGTTGCTGCACAGAGCAAGTGCCAATTAACCTAGAACCTGGCCCAAGGTCACAGGAAGAAATGGCAAAGTCCAGCCCAAGCTATTCAGCTGCTCCCGGGGTTCTCTCTTTAAGTGCTACTCTGAAAGATCCCCGAAGTCCTTCCTTCGGTTTACTTACTTAGTGTCCTTAAGGGCCTTTGCTCTTTTTCACATTCTGTTCCTGTGGTTTTGACCTCTCACAGGGAAATCTTAGAATTATCACAAATGGAAACCTCTCTTTAACATCCTATTCCCTGCACATCAGGAAAGGTAGGGGCCCACAAACCAGGCAATGGGAACCTGCCTTGGTGTCCAACTGGCCATATTTGTCACATAAGACCAAGAGCTTTTAGGAACAGAGATCAAAGACCACATGGATGTGGAGTGAACAGGCCTGTTTTTAAGCTCCACCTCTGCTATTTATTAACTTTGTGACTCTGACCACATTACTTATTCTCCTTGTGCCTCATTTTACTCAACTACAAAATGTAAATAATGATAATTCTTACTTTTACACAGTTATTATGAGATACAAATTAGACAACCAAATTTATCTAAATTGGCCTAGTATGTGGTGTACAGCAAATGCCTAGTACCTAGTGTATAATAAATGCTGAGTAAAAGACTCTGTGTGTTGGGGGTGGCATAAAATAAAAAGTATTCAAATATATAAATATATTTATATATATAATATTTCAAGTTGTGACAAAAATAAAGAAGGTGAAAGAATTGCATGATTAGAATGAAGTGAGGGCTATTTGAGGAAATGAGTTTGAAACTAAGTTCTGAATGAAGATTCAGGTGATGGGGCCTATACTGTGGTGCCTGAGACACTATAAAAAAGTCAACAGACACTTATGCAGCAGTAATCCAGTCTGTGGCCAGATTTGTTTGTTTCACCATGCAGTCATTTAAGAGGACCTGCTATGTGATAGGTACTAGGGGAGAGAGAGGAATTGTCTTTAGGTTCGAACCAGCTTGTGATCTTTCTGCATTATGATGCTGCTGATAAAGGGTTGGCATGGTGGCCTTTGTATATTCCGGAACACGCCAGGACCCAAATCTCTCTCCTAAGAAGAGTGTGAGAGGGAAAAGGAAGTGAGACTTAAAACCAGATGACAGATGTACAGAAAGGCCATTGGCCAGTGGTGGAATCCATGTTTGCTCTCAGTGAGAGGCAATATTCCATATGGAGAAGACACTGGTTAGGAGTTGAAGAACCCTGGGTTAAATTCTCCCTTATACAATTTACAGCAGCATGAATTTCTTGCTGAGTTTCTATTTCCCCATATGTAAAATGGAAATAGTAGTCTCTATCTCACAAGGAATTACTATAATGATTTAAAATGACATATGTAACACAAAGTTAAACATGGCCACTCTTACTAGTTATTTATCCTAGGCATGAGTATATAATGATCACTATATTATGTTTTCAACATTTTTGCACATCTGAAAATTTCCCTTAATAAAATATTGGAAACAATATTTAAAAAGATATATATGTCAAATACCTAGGATAAAGGAGGCATTTGACAGATTGCAGTTATTTTTACATTTTTATTTAGAAATAAATTCTCAATTCCCACATAGCACCAAGCTCCACCTAGGAATTAAAATAAAACATATCTCACTGTCCTCGAGGAATTCACAGTATATGCCTCCTCGTGTTATTCTTGGGCCCTATTCCCTATTTTTGCTTCTATGTTTTTAATTGTATTTTCTTCATTACCATTCATCCCTCCTATACCTGCCTCCCTGCCCCCATAATCACCACACTGTTATCCATGTCAATGAGTCCTTTTTCCTTTCTGTATAGCCTTCTACCTCCTAAGCCAACCCAAGAGCTGTCAGCCTGCCCTCTATCTGTGAGTCTGTCTCTACTTTGCTTGATAGTTCAGTTTTTTAATTAGATTCCACATATGAGTGAAATCATATGGTATTTGTCTTTCTTTGACTGGCGTATTTCATTCAGTATTATCTTTTCCAGGTTCATCCATGCTGTCACAAAGGGTAAATTTTTGAAAAATTCTTATGGATGAGTAGTATTCCATTGTGCAAATGTCCCAAAGTTGTTTTATCCACTCATCTACTGATGGACACATGGGCTGCTTCCAGATCTTAGTGATTATAAATAATGCTGCAATCAACACAGGGGTGCTTATGTTTTTTTCTAATTAGTGGTTCAGGTTTCTTTGGATAAGTTCACAGGAGAGGAATTGTTGGGTCATAAAGCAGTTTCATTTTATTTATTTATTTTTTTTTTTGAGGTGTCTCTATACTGCTTTCCACAGTGGCTGCACCAGTCGGCATTCTCACCAACAGTACCTCTATGTTTTTTATTACCTTGTATATGTTTATATTGTAAGCCATACATAATTTAAAGAACCAACCAGGGTATAATTTAATGAATAGATGGAAGGATGGACTGGGTCATCCAAGGGAAATTTAAGATTGTACTCAGAATTCTAAGTCATTGGTCAATTAAAAGTAAAGTGGGATAACTAAACATTTCAGTGGCTAAACTGGGCTTCTCTTTCTTGGAAGCTCCACCAAATGGCTATTCCTTTAGTCTGACCAGTGCCTGAGCCTCTGGGAACAGAATCTAGCTCCTTGGCCAAAGAGGTGAGGTCATGACCTAGGCTGAGCCAATCATATTTTACCATCACTTCAACCACAATGATTGCTTTCTCAATGAGCATATGACCCAAGCCAAGCTAGTTATTGCCCAGGATTTTCTCCCTGTTTATAGAGCTCAAAGCATGTTAATACAGAAAAATAAACACTGCATCTTTCCATTTCTTCTTCTTACAAATTGCCTGAAGGAGGTCAACATGCAGAGTGAAGAAAAAAGATTAGATAGTTCTAGGTCATCTATATCCTAGGCTTCAGTAGTCTATTAGGCCAGTGAACTCCATTCTTGCCCCTAGCACAGTATGCTCACCTGAGCCAATTCCCTCTTTGTTTAAAAAGTTGCATGTAAGTCTCACCACATACGATTGACAGAGTCTGAGTTAATACACTCATTTCACTCTGCCTGAAGGCATGCCTCTCTTTCATCTTCTTTCAATGGAATTCTTTCTAATCATTAGCCATGGGGGCCTCCAAAAGATCTGGGCCCATGTTAGAATCCATAGAGTTTTTTTGTTTTTTTTTTTAATATGCTTTATTGTTTATGCTATTACAGTTGTCCCAATTTCTTTTCCCTTTGTTCCCCTCCACCCAGTGACATGCCTCCCTCCTGTTGTCCCTCCCCACCTTAGTCCATGCCCATTGGTTGTGCATATAGTTCTTCTCAACATCTTCCTATCTACTCCACTCCTTCTTACTATGTTTCTTAATTCCTGTACCATCTCCCTCCCTTTCCGCCTTCCCCCTCCCCACTGACCTCCCCCAAAAATGTTTCCCATACCTATAATTCTTTTCCCACTCTCATTGTCTACGTAGTCTGCCTTTGTTTCAATCCCCTACCTTCTGTTGTTGGTTGTTGTGATACAGTTTTCATTTTAATGTTTGTAGTTTTGATCCTCCTTCTAAATAAGTCTCTTTAACATTTTATATAACAGTGGTTTGGATCTGATGAACTCCTTCAGTTTTACTTTGTCCTGGAAGCACTTTCTCTGCCCTTCTATTCTGAATGACAGCTTCATTGGATAGAGTAATCGTGGTTGTAGGTTTTTGCTTTTCATTACTTTGAATATTTCTTGCCAGTCCCTTCTTGTCCGCGGAGTTTCTTTTGAGAAATTAGCTGATAGTCTTATTGGGACCCCTTTGTAAATAATTCTCTTCTTCTCTCTTGCTGCTTTTTAGATTTTCTCTTTATGCTTAATTTTTGACTTTTTAATTATAATGTGTCTTGGTGTGGTTCTCCCTGGGTCCAGTTTTTTTGGAACTCTCTGTGCTTCCTGGACCTGTAAGTCTATTTCCTTCCCCAAGTTAGGGAAGTTCTGCTTCATTATTTTTTCACATAATTTCTCAACTTCTAGTTCTTCTTCTTCAGCTTCTGGCAACCCTATGATTCAGATGTTGGCCCACTTATAGCTGTCAGATAAGTTTCTGAGCCTCTCTTCATTTTCTTCACTTTTTATTTCCTATTTCTGCACTGGTTGACTGTTTTTGCCTTCCCTCTGTTCTGATTTGTTGATTTGATCCCTGGTTTTCTTTCCCTCATCACTAGTTTTGTATGTGTTTTTGTTCATTTTAGCAGGGCTAGCCTTCATTCCATCCCTATCTTGTTTAAGATCTGCCATTAGGTCTGTAAGCATTTTTATAACCAAAGCTCTGAACTGTGCCTCAGAAAGCTTTCCTATCTGCTGAACCATTAGATAAGATATTTGCTGTCTGGTTAGCTGTGTCACCGGGATCTCTATAATGATCTGTGCCATCCTGACCATTTTGTGTTTATCTTTGCTTCCTGTGCAGGGCTGTCACACTTCCTATGCTATAGGGGGTGGAGTCCCATGCACTCATCACAACTGGGTGGCCCGTCTCACCACACTGTGGCATTTTCTGCAAGGGTCGGGGTCTAAGATGGATTCTTGCCATTTACTCTCTGCTGATAGACTGGGAGTCTCCTCCTCCATCCTCATGCCCTCCAGGCCTCACAGTTCAAGGTAAAGGAGGTCTGCCTTCCCTGGCTTTGGAATCGCAAGCTGATGGGTCTGTTCTGCAGCTGAGGGTGCTCCCCAGGCGCTTCTTGCTTCCCCCTAAATATGGGTGTCTGTGCCTACCACTGTCCTGTCTCCATCGCTGCTGCTGCCATGGACAACACAGCTTGACCTCTCCGCCTCAGCTTGGCCCCTCCTACCTGTCCAGATGAGCACCACTTCTTTATAACTTCATAAGTTGGACTTCCATTTATTTTCTGGAACTTCTGGTTATTTCTGGTTTTGCAGTAGTTGTATTCCTTCTTAGTTGTGGAGGGAGATGGAGCATGTCAGTCTAGGCCTCCATCTTGCCTGGAAGTCCATAGAGATTTTTTAAAGTTTTTTTTTAATCTAGTTGTGATTGAAAATGGAAGATAGCAAAACAGAAACTTATGAAAAATTAAATTATTGGGATACACAAAGATTTCTTAAGCTAGTCATAAAATGCATTAACCGTAAAATAAAAGCATTGATAAAATGAATTTCATTGAAATGGGGAACATTTATTCATCAAAGACACTGCTAAGTTGGTGAAAAGTAGAAAAATGTAGAAATCTAACAAAGGACTTATATCCAAAATATTTAAACAACTTCTTCAAGTCAATATGAAAAAGTCAGAAAACAAAAGAGAAAAAAAAGAAAAAGAAACATGGACAGAAGTTGAACAAATAAAAGGATATTCAAATGGCCAATAAGTATATGAAAAGAAGTTCAACATCATTACTCTTCAAGAAAATGAAAAATAAACCCATGTGAGATATTGTTACAAATCTACCAGAATGGCTAAAAGTAAAAGCCTGAGAATACTAAGTGTTAATGATGATATGAAACAAAACTCACACGATGTTGATGAATGTGTAAATTGATACAACTATTTATCAAAAACATATTCAGTAATTCCTACTAAATCTAAATCTAACCTAGGACTCAACAATTCCACACCTATGTCTGTATCCAGAGATATAAAAACATATGTCCACCAAAGGACATGTATAAGAATGTTCACAGGGACTTCCGGCCAAGGAATAGACAGACTCACTCTGTCTCCTCCATGGCTAAGAGGGAATACAGCTACCTCAAAACCAGAAGGAACCAGAAGTTCCAGAAAGTCAGACTGCATGGAAGTCTAGCAGACAAAGATATAAAGGCAAAATGCTCATCCAGACAGCTAGGAGGGGCAAAGCCAGGGTGGAGGGGACATGGTGTGGTGGTGGTAGTGGCGGCAGCAGTGGGCTGGTGGAAAGTGCAGTCACACATTTTGGAGGGTCAGGAGGGACCCCTGGGGAGTCTTTCCAGTTCCTCGCCGGACCTTGCAGCTCATGGTCCCAGCACTGGGGGAAGTCAGGCTTCATTGCTTCTGACTATGCAGATCAGTGGGGGTTGGGATGGAGGCAGAAACTGCCAGTCTCTCAGCAGAGTCTGCTTGTTTAAAGGGCCCTTATGGTACTGGAATGTCTGCAGACCCATCCACTCTGGGAACGATGGGCAGGGCGGCAGCCAGAGGGGCGCCAGTCTGGTGTGGAAGTGGGAGAGGTGCCTGGAAGGGGGGTGAATACTGGGCAGGTGGCATTATTCCCTCTCGGAGCCCTCCCCCACATACAGTGCCACAATGTGGTGAAACAGGTTACCCTGTACTGACGAATCCCTAAGGTTCCTCCCCTTACAACGTAACAGGAGAGACCGCTCTACCTGGGACGTGGAAACAAACAAACACAGGAACCTGTCAGAATGAGGAGACAGAGAAGTATGGCCCAAAAGGGGAAATGGATCAAGGTTCCAATGGGAGAACTAAGCGACGAGGAGATAGCCAACCTAACAGATGAGGAGATAGACAACCTAACAGATGCAGAATTCAAAACACTGGTGATAAAGATGCTCACAGGCTTGACAGATATGCTTGAGTACGGCAAATGCATGGAGAAAAAATTAAGGCTATGCTAAGTGAAACAAAAGAAAATCCACACAAAACCAACGGTGAAGAAAAGGAAACTGGGATTCAAATCAATGATTTGGAACATAAGGAAGAAAAAAATAGTCAACCAGTGCAGAGTCAGAAAGAAAGAATTGAAAAAAATGAGGAAAACTTCCCAAATTTTGCGAAGGAGATGGACATACAAGTCTGGGAAGCACAGTGGGTCCTGGTCGAGCTGGACCCAGAGGGGACCACACCAGGATGCATCATGATTGAGATGCCAAAGGTGAAAGATAAAAGGAGAGTCCTGGGGGCAGCAAGAGAGAGGTGGAGAGTTGCCTACAGGGGGGTGCCTATAGGACTATCAGCTGATTTCTCAGAGGACACTTTGCAGGCAGGAAGGGACTGGCAAGCGGTATTCAATGTGATGAAAGGCAACCTGCAACCAGGATTACTCTATCCAGCAAAGCTATCATTTAGAATGGAAAGGCAGATGAAGTGCTTCCCAGACAAGGTAAAGCTAAAGGAGCTCATCATCACCAAGCCATTATTATATAAAATGTCAAAGGGACCCACTTAAGAAAAAGAAGATCAAAACTATGAACACTAAACTGACAACAAACTCACAACTATTGACAACTGAATCTAAAAAATAAAAACAAAATCCAACTAAGCAAACCAGAATAGAAATAAAATCAGAAGCATGGGATCATTTGGAGGGTCATCAGCTGGGAGGGGAGAAGGGGAGAAATGGGAATATGGTGCAGGGATTAAGAAGCATAATCGGTTGGTACAAAATAGACAGGGGGAAGTTAAGAATAATATAGGAAATGGTGAAGCCAAAGAACTTATATGCATGACCCATGGACATAAACTAAGGGGGATGCGATTGCTGGAGGGAAGAGAGGTACTGAGCAGAGGGGAGGAAAAGGGGAAAAAATTGGAACTACTGTAACAACATAATCAATAAAATATACTTTAAAAAAAAAAAAGAATGTTCACAGCTACTTTATTTAAAATTGCTCCAAACTCGTAACTGCTTAAATGTCATAAACAGGAAAATGGGTAGATAAATAATAGATGTATTTATACAATAGAATACTACACAGCAATTTAAAAAATTAATTACTGATATATGCACAACAACATGGATAAATCTCAAAGACATGTTGAGCAAAAACCAGACACAAGAGAGTACATACTTTATGACTCCATTTGTATGACATTTAAGATCAAGTGAAGCTAATCAATGGCAATAGAAGCTAGAAGACTGCTTCCTAGAAAGAGTATTGACTGGGAATGTGTGCTGGAAATGTCTGTATCTTGTTCTGGATGCTAACATATGGGTTTAAGCAATTTACATGTACACATAAGTAAAAATTCATGGAGCTATCCTTCAGGCACATGGCTGGGGAAAAATTAGGAATAATGACATTTTAAAGTCTATTTTAAATGTCTTCCAAGAGTCAATTCCTTTATAAGCAGGGATGAACTCTCATGGGTTGGTGGTCCAGTGTTGTCTGTGGGGGTCTTATTTGAAAGCCTTCTTTCTCCCATTAACAATAATGCATCTCACACATGTATGTTTAACATGGCATTTCTATCTCTTAGATCATTTGAAATGGAAACTCTTTGTGACAGACAGTACAGGTGTTGTAGTGCTCACTTGAGAGTTGAGGAAAATGACAGAAAGACATTCAAGAACCTGGGAACAGTGCTGAATTACAGAAACCAGAAGATCAGAACCAAAAGATCATGACAAGCAACTTAGAGCTTGTTGTCTCTCCTGTTATCCATGTCTCTTCTTTCTCTCCCCTGTTTTGTCTCTTTATCATTTTTCTCTTTACCCTCATTCTCTCATCTCACTTGCTATTTGTCTTTTTCTTCTTTTTCCTTCATTCTACTCCTTCTTCATTCTAGTTTGTCATGAATCTACCACTAACTGCACACTGAAACTTATGTTCCTTTTCTTTTTCTTTTTAATTTTATTTTTTGGTTTTTCAATTACATCTGTCCCATTTTTCCCCCATTGCTCTGAAACTTATTTTCTATTTTCAAGAGTCCTATGCTAGCTCTCAGTTCTGTATTTCTTCACTTGCAACTTGGCGTGGAATACACACTGTACTTCCTCCCAAAGTCTGCTTGTAGCAGAAATTCATTATTTCCATTTCTGACATTTATTACCCCCTTTGTGGAAAGAGCATGCTAGTTCTTGAGGAAATCCTCTTTCCTCTGGTCTTTATCTATCTCTTCCCTTCTCAGACTCCATGGATCTGTATATATCTGGTCAACAAGAGCATTCAATTCCCTAGGGTACAGTGATTGGTTCATAAATGGGCATGTGACACAAGCCAAGCCAATGAGATCAATGCCAGAATTTTTTATGCTGGTCGTGAAGCTGGCGGGATAAGTCTAAACGTGTTTGGGATCATCTTTGCTATCACTTAGAGGAAAATTGCTTGAGAAATAACTCAACAGAGTGGTAATCAGAGCTGAGGGGTTATGATAGATTATTAACCACTTTGAGCACCCGCATCCAATCATGACTGAAGTTAGACTACTCTTAGTCATCTGAATTTTATAAATCAATAAATGATCTAAAATTAAGCCAGGTTAAATTAATCCATCACTACCTCTAATTTAATCCTTCCTATATGCATGACTTTGCCAGATGAATTTGCAATTTTTTTAACTAAAGAGGCAGGGTCCATTTTTCTACCCCATGAAACTGGGCAGACCTTGTGACCTGCCTTAGCCATTGGATGCTAACAGGGACAAATGGAGGTTTAAAATGTGCTTGCATGATAAAACTTGCTCACTTTTACATTTCTGTTATTGCCATGAAAATAGCCCTGAGCTAGCCTGCTGCAAAATGAGATACCCACGGCCCAGTCATCGATGTAGCCCTATCCAATGGCCACCTGATCACGACACAAGTGAGTCAGCTAAGACCACAAGAACCACCCAGTTAAGACCAGGATAAATTTCTTACTCATAGACTTGTGAGCTAAAGTAATACTTATTGTTTTAATCCATTGAATTTTGGTGTGGTTTGTTAGAAAACATTATTGCTCCAATAAGTCGTTGATTATTAGTTTTCTATCATTTACAACCAAGCAGTCTAAAAATAATAGTACCCTCATGGGCTCCCACAGCTGCCTGAATTTTTCTCTTTATAGCATTTAAAATACCTTTCTAGTAATCGGTTTTTACTGAGCTATATATTCCTCTACACCAGCACTGCCCAACAGAACTTTCACAATGATGAAAATGTTCTATCTCTTCATTGTCTATGTGGTAGCCACTAGTGCATGTGGCTACTGAGTACTTGCAGTGGGGCTAGTGTGACTGAGGAATAAAATTTTAAATTTTATTTAATTAGAATTAGTTTAAATTTAAATAGCTTACCTATGGTCAGTACCTACTATATTGGAGAGCATAGCTCTGATATCCAAACTCTTTTGTATTCATTTTGTTCATTATCATACAGTCAATGCAAGAGAAGGTGACTAGTGCATTTTTATAATAAAAGAATAGATTCTTTTGACTCCCTTAGGAATTTCTCACTGATTGATAAGCATACTCATGAATGATCCTAGATATCACCAAATTTCACAAGCACCATAAGCCATAATCCATAAGCATTCTGTCTGGAGATTAAAATTCTCCTGGTTACCACACTCCAAATTCCCCAAGATTCAGTACTTCTACTAGCCAGTGAGCAAAAAGGATTTTCTGGAAACGTCCTAGACAGATGTGGAAATCCAGTCATTCCTACCACATTGAGTTTCTCCTCACTGACAAACAGGCCCTAAATGCTTCCTGCTGCTAGTTGGAACCAGGAGGTCCAGGCAGGAGAGGAAATCACAATGGTAAGTTCTTAAGTACGGCTTAGATACCTGCAGAAACTTAGACTGTCATAAAGACACCTGCCTAATCCTGTTTAGTGATGAGAATGCTAAAGCACATGCCTCTAGAAGTATGGCAGCAATCAAGTTCAAGGGTGTAGTGGAGGAGAGTGAAAGGAGAGAGGGGAGTCAAATTCCTAGGATGGATCTCTCAATTTCACAGGTGGCCAAAGGGCCACATAAGCACCCAACCCCTAGTTTGTGCCAAACAAAAGAAAGGAGACTCTGTAGTGTTCTGACATATGTAGAACACATTTTTCCTGACAAAAGATGTTATTGTTTTTTTTGAAAAACCTTTCCATTTCTCTTGTTCCTAAGATAAGAGTCCAGAGTGCCCAACACATTAATAAGTGCTTTACAAACTCTCTACCTCTCTTTCTTCAAAACTTCTCCAGGATTAGGTACCCTCATTATGTACAATTTACAAGTGAAGAGAGTGGGATTCAGATAAAAAGAACTTGCCCACGATCACACTCCTAGAAAGTTATGCGAGTCAAGATTCAAAGATTCAAAGCCAGGTCCTCTGGCTGTAGAGCCCATGCTCTCAAACTCTAAGTCGTAGGTTAGCAGTTAGTGAGTGCCTTAAAGTCCTGGAAAGTCAAATACCTCTGCAATGGCAGTCCCTGGGAAGCTGAGTCAATGTTTTCTTAACAACCCTAACTGCACCTGAAAACAAGTAAACAGTAAAAACTAAGTTGCTCTATTTTTTCACACACCAGGAAGTCTAGACACCTGTTTTTGTATATTTTCTGGAGGGGGAAAAATAGACTCATTGTATGAAATTTATTTCAACCATTTGGAGAAGTTTTAGTAAAGATGGGTTACATTTGTGACTCAGCGGTGAGACATAAATGTTTAACACAGGGTCTTCCTCCTGACCCACCCTTCCCCTTTGGATGCTGTGAATAATGCAAAGTCTGTTTTAAGCCCTGCTGATTTACTCAAGAAAAAGATCAGCATATTTTGAAATATTGGTCATACAGTCTGGCGGATGGGATCATTAAAACACGGGGTAAAACTCAACAAGCTACTTCCTGTCAGCTGCTTCTCAAGACTTCATGGGCTTATAACACTTAATAAAAAAACATGAGCTGCAAATAATACCTGATTTCAACTGCAGTTTTCATTAAAGAAACTAAACATTTAGAAGACAGTTTCTTTCTTGTTGAAGAGTACATAAACTCTTAGTGCGTAAGACATTCATTTCCTGCCTCTTCATTGAGGACCCACTGTGCGCTGGGCACTTTAAGGTTGGCTTGATTCATATGAAAATGATTGCTACCCAAACATCTTTGACCTACAAAAGTGGCAACTTTATATGGCTCAACCTAATAGATACTTTACACTTACTACCTGTGAGATAGGTTATCTTATTATTCCTAGTTCATTTAGGATGCCAGCTCCGTAAGGACAGAAACTCATCAGCTAAATCACATCTAAGTCTTCAGTGCCTAAAACAGGGCTTGGCACATAGTAGATGCTCATTAATTATTGGCTGGATAGATGGATGAAAAGTGAAGGTTTAGGAGACCCATCCAGCAAGAAAGGGGCCAAGCCAGTCTTTGAACCCAAGGTCTGCAGCAAAACCTCCCATTCATGGGAGTTATGGTTGGTTAAAGGGAGAAGGCACCAACTTCAAGTTTCATTTCTAGTCCCACGAGTCACCACCAGTGGTCTTTCTCTAAAAGTCACACCTTGTGTCTGTGGCAGAGGAAGGACCTGGAACACCCCATGGTAACATAGCCAACTGCCTTCTCAGGCCCCACACATTTGGAGCAAGGTACACGGAAGAGGAGCAACCTGGCTGAAAAGCACTTTGGGTGCCCTTTATGCTGAAGGACAGAAGGGAAGAGAACAGCCAGAGGTTGTATGGAAGGACAAGGGTCACACAGGAGGAGGCGACTGAGTTGGAGAAGAGGTCTGGGGTTTCACAGGAGGGCATGTAGAGCTATGTCCAGCTTGAAATGCCTTGTTAAGTGAACCCCTAAAGGTTAACCAGGAAGGTGGCAGGGGGCCTAAGTGGCTGGAGAAAATAAACCTTGAGGAGGAGGAAGACGGGGAAGCAGCTCAGGATGGAATCGTTTTGTTTTATGAATAGTTTATGAGGCGTATCAGGAGTCACACTAACGGGCAAGGGCTGGAATGTTTTCTAACTTTAAAGTGAAAACCGCCCACCAGGCAACGAGTGTGGGAGAGGCGAAATATGAAAAACATGGAGGCCGCTCTCAGCACTGCCCTGCTATCTTGTAAAACATGGATCTCGGGGCTGCATACACCAGCAAACGTATCTCCTTCTGAATGCCCAAAATGCCTCTGAGTTCCTCGTGACTACTGTGCTCAGCGAAATGCTTTCAGGTAACTTATCTCTCAGCACCTGGAAAAGTGACGCAGGGTAGACCCTGGGGCTGAGGAGAAATTGGGAAGAACCCCAGGCCTGTGGAGTGTCCACCTCTACACCAAGTGCTTTGTGTACCCAGAACTATGCACTGGTCACCATGGGGGAGGAGGAGGTACACCAGGGAGGTGGTCTTGCTGGAGACGAAGAACACACAAGGAGCCTCAGAAAGAAATCTTTATTTGTCTAAATCAGCCCAGTGCCTTTAACAGCTCCCTCTCTGCCCACAGGCGAAGCCACAGGCGCCCCATAAACTGACCCCTCCATCCAGGGCCCCAGGGAACACCCCTCCCTGCCTTCCTGACCTTATGACAGATGGAGCCCACACCTCCACAGCTGACCCTTCTGTGTCTAGATGGTTTCTGTGCCCTCACCCACCCCTGGAACTTATCCGGCACCATCCTTTGGGGTCTCCAGGCCAATGGCCAAGATTTCCCTTTGCCCCGTTTCCCATAGTCAGAGCCTGTGCCCAAACTGGCTTCTGGACCCATGCCAGGGTCTGACTCTGGGCCCCTTGCTCTCCTGGAATGTGAATTCAGACTTTAGTCAGCAAGTTAATGCAAGAGATATTTCTATAGTATAGGCTGCACAGCAAGTGCTGGGAGACATCCCCTCACTGGGGGCAGCTTTCCCACCTCTGTTTTGTAACACACGGCCCTTTCTTCCTTCTTTTGGGAGCTCTGAAAATCAGGCTTTACGAGATATCCCACTCTCAACCCCGCTCTCCATTTCTTGTCCCTCAGTGGAAATTCAAGTTGATGTTTCCTCCTGATAAGGTTTTCTCTCACTCTGAGTTGAAAGGTTTTGGGGGGGTCATATATATTTCAATCACACCTGCCCTGCTCCTGAATACACTGTATTTTCTTATGTTAGGGTGAAGTTGGTTTATCTACCTAAAAAGACTAGTATCCTCACAGCTCATTCTGCGATGTTGTTTGCACATATCCCTGTAGGAAATAGATATTAGTGAAGCTATTATACATGGCGTTTGGCCAGGAATTCATAGATTTCTGATTCTGCTTGCTTTCTTGTTTCATTCATTTACTCATTCAAAATTAATGAATGCCTGCCATGTGTTATGCCCAGTTCTATATAATAAAACAGCAGCCAAAAAATCAAAAAGACATATGCAGTTAAGTCCTAAAGGAGCTTCCAGTGTAGTGAGGGGAGAAGTAAAATAAACTACAATAAACAAGTACACAAGTGAGTTAACATGATCATTAAGATAGTAACGTGGTTATGAAGACAATAATGGAATGAAGAGTGAGAGGCAGAGATAGAGGATAAGTGGGGGAGGTTTACTTTTTTCTTTTTATTGAATTTATTGGGATAACATTGGTTAATGAAGTTAAATAGAATTCAGGTATGCAGTTCTATAATACATCATTTATATTTGTATTGTGTGTTTAACACCCCAAGTTAAGACTCCTTTCACCACCATTTATCCCTCCTATACCCTCTTCAACCTCCCCTCACTTCCTTTTCCTTTTGGCAATCACCACACTGTTGTCTGTGTCTATGAGTTGTTTTTTGTTTTGGGTTTTTTGTTTTGTTTTGTTTTGTTTTTGTTGTTTTTGCTTAATCCCTTCACCTTTTTTATCCAGCTCTGCAAACCCTCTCCCTTCTGACAGCTGTCAGTCTATTCTCTATTTATGAGTCTGTTTCTGTCTGTTTGTTTGTTTTAGTCATTAGATTCCACATATGAGTGAAATCATACGGTACTTGCCTTTCTCTGACTGGCTTATTTCACTTAGCATAAAGCTCTCCAGGTTCATCCATGTTATTGTGAGGGTATGAATTTCTTCTTTTTTTTTTTTTGCAGCCAAGTAATATTCCATTGTGGCAAGCACATGAAGAAAAGGGAACCCTTGTGCACTGTTGGTGAGAATGCAGACTGGGGCAGCCACTGTGGAAAACAGTATAGAGTTCCCTCAAAAAATTAAAAATGAAACTGCCTTATGACCCAGTGATTCCACTTCTGGGAATATATCTGAAGAAACATGAAAACACTAATTCAAAAGAATATATGCACACCTATGTTCATTGCAGCATTACTTACAATAGCTGTGATCTGGAAGCAGCCCCAGTGTCTATCAGTAGATGAGGTTTACATATGATCACAGAGAGCAGAGCAAGGACAATCAACCCCAGTCGTTGGAAACTCCAGTCTCCAAACCCAATACAGGTTCATGGAGACTAAGTCTTAGCTCTGAAAATAGACTACTTCCCCTGAACAGGGCCTGTCTAACAGGCAAATGACATTCTGCTGGGAAGGTGCACCCAGTTATTGATGTAATAATTTCAGTGTGAGGACAAAGAGAGCCTAAGTGCCAGTAACAAAGGACAGAGGAACTAAATGAGTTGGAGTGTGAATGTCCGCATCAGCTGGGCTCCCCACCAGGGGAAAAGAGTGCTCTTCCCAAGGAGCTGCAGGCCTTGTCCGTGGAGCACCCACAGAAGCTGCCTGGCACCTTGCTCGTAGGGAGAAATCAATAGCTCCCCCTGGAAGCCAGCAAATAGGCAGGTCACCGCAGGAGGGCACTAGAATGTGGTAAGCTTTGGAACTTGGGGCTGTTATCAAGCCTCTTAAACTATTACAGTTCACATATTAATTAAGGTGACTAAAGGCAGAGTCATACACTGCAGGGGATGCCTGGGGAGTGTGAACATGAATTTCTGGCTTGAGTCAAGAACATAGGTCTAGCCTCAGGTGAAGGAGGCTAAGAGGTTGTTAGGCTTATACCTCTGTGTGTATTACATGAGTCCTTCCTAATGAAAATTTTATCACAAAAGGCAACCTCCATTCTAGAAAAGCTTCATTGAAGATACAGCTATGATCAACAATTCAGACATGCAGCAGAGAGACTTACAAGAAACCTACTGACAATAAGAAGTAGCCCAGTTATTTTAGGAAGGAGGGGACACTAAGGTGCCTATTCTAAATAACAAAATAAACTAACAAATAAAATAGAAACAAACTCATAGATAGAACAGACCGACAGCTGTCAGAGGGAAGGGGGTTGTGAGACTGGTTGAAAAAGTTGAAGGGTTAAGCAAAAAAAAAAAAAAAAAAGAACCTCATAGACACAGGGGAAAAAAAGGCAAAAATAAGGAATGGTAGAAACAGAAGGGAACAGACTTTCAAATGAGGGCGAGCTAGGGCTGGGAGGCAGTAATCAAAGGATATACCCATTGAAATAGTTGCAGTAACATTAATAATGGCAGCCTATAGCATTTGTTTAGCATTTACTAAGTACTAGACACTAGGTATGGATTAAATTATTTAATACTAATGTTGTTGAAAAGGGAGGTATTATGATTTTCCTTATTCTTCTGGAAGGGAAACGGACTCTCAGACAATTTTAACTTTCCTAAGATTACACAGCTACTAAGCAGCAAAGACATATCCAGACCCAGACCACCTGGCTTTGGAATTGCAACAGAGAAGTGACACCCCCCCCCCCGCCCCCACTGCTCTGGGTTGGCTGGACCAGAGGGAGGTGAGTGGTTCCTAAGAATCCAGGAAATTGAGATGATCAGCAAGATCTTTTTTTTTTTTTTAAATCAGCCCTTTCAGAAGAGACAAAGAGGGAGCCCTACCTTTGGAGATTCCAGAAAGGATCCCTTTATACAGCAATGCCAATGGGTGTTCATCTGGAAGTGACAAAGGCTGTCTTCTCCTGCCCCAGAGACCTGGCTTCCCCACTGGACATCAGGAAGAAAGTTAGAAGGGAGGTGTGTACACAGGAAGGCAGAAGACTCAGACTTCTCAGAGCTAGGGTCTCAAAGTCAACAGAGTTTAGCTTCTGGGAGCAGGAGATGGAGGAATTAAGACCAGGCCAGGGACCCCGTGGGGTGGCTCTGAAGATTAACCCTGTTCCTCTTATGTTCCCCTATGACCACTGAGGGCTCAATCCATCTCATTGTGGATGAAATAACATAGCTTCCTTTCTCGGGAAGAGAGGTCCAAATGTTTTCTGTGGTCCTCAGGACACATTCTTAGAAAGGCAAGCCCCTGAAAGGGCCTTCCTGGTTTCCGGCACTTTCTTCTTCCCAGGCTCTCATGTTAGAGGGGTCTTGGCCCTAAATCTGCCTCTGTGAGCCCTGTACAATGTCTTTTGTGCCACTGACTTCATCAAAGAACTGAGCCTCCACCATGTGACAGTGTCGGGAAGGTGGGAGTTGCAGTCAGGGTGACGGAATGGGCTTTCATCTTCCTACGGAGCTCCGCTCCCACTTGCTTTTTTGGGGGCTTGCAGTGGAATAGTGGACCATTGTCGGGGAGCATCCACCACCCCCCAGCCCCCAGAGACCAAGACTGTTAGGTCCCAGCACGTGGACACTTCAGGACCAGTGAAGAAGCCCCCCAGGTGGAAGCCCCTTGAAGTCTCCCCCACAAGGGGTGAAGGGCTGAAGATGGCAGAGCAAGGTCCAGCTCTGGAGGAGGAAGCAGGACCTGCAGACCCTCACCCCTGCCCTTAGAAACTGGAGCTCTTCAAGTCTCCCCAGATTGACAGAGAACATTCCAGTTTAAAGAAGAAATGTTTTGTAGGCATGATCCAGGACAAATGTTCACCCCTGTCTCAAGTGAAAGTTGCCACACTGCAGAGTTGTTCAAGCCAGAGAACCTCAGTTACACACTGACGCGTGGGCGAGCACACACCAGGCACACTCCCACACCCTGTTTGAGAGGGGCTTACTGCCTGACCCAGACCAGCCCCACCTCTGACAAGCAGACAGAACAGACACGGTCTCATAAATGAGCTTAATGCAAAAGTGAGCAGTGAAATGTGTGCAGGGTCACTCATCAGGGACAAACACTTGGTGTGGGCATTTGATAGAACAACCTGGGAGTGAGCAGACTTTCCCAGAGATGGCCCCCATTCCTGGATGACCGCACTCCAGCTGTCAGGCACCAACTGAGGAGAATCCCGTGAGCTCTCCAAACTACGCTGCCAAAACGCCTTAGCCCATAATTGAGCTCAAATATTTGTCCACTTGGACTCAATTAATTCTCTGGTGGAGCACGGAATGCCCAAGCAGGCTCTTTTCAGATGCAGCCTCCTCAGTGTATAGGGTGCTTTGTATCTCCGCTAAGAGGCTGGAACTGTCCTTAAAAATAAGTGTGTGTGAGTATGTGTGTGTGTGTGTGTGTGTGTGTGTGTGTGAGAGAGAGAGAGAGAGAGAGAGAGAGAGAGAGAGAGAGAGAGAGAGAGAGAGAGAGAGAGAAAGGAGATACAGAGACAGAGAGACAGAGGCCAAAGACAGAGGATGGTCACTGACCACACTGACCTTTTCCAGAACTGGTCCATGTTCTGACAAACCCAGCACAGCAAATCAATCCAAATCCAGGAGTTTCCAAGGAGAGCAGCACATGTGGTCACCATGGAAACAAGGCTGTACACAGCAGAGTTAATCCTCTTTTCCAGCACACCTGCAACTTTTCCACAGCCTGTGTTGTTTGGTTTTACACCCCCACCCCCAATGAGCATTTGAATTAATATAAACATTTCCTAGCTGTCCTTATGGCAACAGCAGCAATATGGTGGGAGGGACCTACTCAGACAAAGATTGGCATAATGCCTTCTTTGTGTCATCCTTCCCAAGGGAACAGTGACAACAAGACCATCCAAGAGGGTTCTGGGGTGGTCCACCAGTTCATCAGTGGCCTGGGCATATGAAACATTGGGGCAGGGGACAGGGTGTTTGATGACACTGTGTCTGTAACATATGCAAGGCAAGCTTCAGAGTGATGGAAATGTGAGGAGAACCAGGAGAAGCATTGCTTTTGCCAAATGTGATGCATTTAAATAAAAGCAGGAAAGGCAGCCATGAGGGAGGCTGTGGGGGGTGTGGGCGGGTGCTGGGCAGAGTTAGTGTAGGAGTAGAGAGACAGGAGAAAAGCAAGTTTCCACAAGAAGGAATAAAGGGGGAGGGAAACCTAGCATTGAAAGATACAAGCCTAAGGATAACCCACTTGTGAGTTTCTGCCATGGCTGGAAGGGACAGAAATATACCCTGCAGAGGAGGGAAGGGTCAGAGATAAGACTGAAGACTGAAATGCCTATCTATGATGCTGAAGATGGCTGAGTTACCTGTGCAGCAAACTCCTTCCTTCTGCACACACTGTCTGTCACCAATTGGTCACTGAAGGTGCTGGGATACACTGTGAATAAGGTAGACTAGGAATCTGTGATCAATTTCTTCCTTTTTTTCTTCCTTTCGTTCTTTTTCTTTCTTTCTTTTAACAAGTGAGAAAACTTTATTGAAACACACATACATTTCAGGGGGTGGAAAACAAAAAAAGCAACTTACAGCCTAGGATCCCAAGGTATGCCTTCCATATCACTATCAATCTGCACCAAATAAACCTTTATTTTTAAATACTTCTCCATCAAGTTCACACCTACAATAGAATCTACCAGTTTGCCCTCAATCCAGGGTCTTTATAGGAAAGTCCAGGTAATCAGCTAGTCAGTGGTGTTATAGAAATGAATTCCTCTCCAGTAGAGACTTCTTCCACAAGTAAATATATATGTGTATAGATAGATATAGGTATAGATATACTTGTCAGAATAAGAGGCCAAGAGCGTGAAATAGGGTCAAATAGTCGAGAAGTGTGATAAGCCCTATAATTTTAGTAAAAAGTATAGAGGAATCGGGAAGGTGGGAGGGATGAGGATACATTTGCTCCAGGCAAGCATGTTTGAAAGGGTGTTTTACCTAGTAAAGGCGTGAGGGATACAGTTTCACCATGAGAGGAAACTATTCTAGGTGGGGAGGAAATTACACAGCCAAAGACTCAGATTGGGCAGAAAATGGTTTGTTGATGGAATTGAAAGCTGTTCAACAGAGAGAAGAATAGTTATGAGTTGGTGGCAATGGTGAGAGCTGAACACAGGCCAGGTTGTAAAGGGCTGACAGCCATCCTAAGGGGTTTGGACATGGTCCTAACAGGAGGAAACTACTTTTCTAACTTCACTGGTAGGATGACAGGATAGCAACTAGGGGTGTCCCGACTGGGCTGCATGAGTGACCTTATAGAGGAGGCTGCAAAACTAGAGGGAAGGTGAAATTATTTAAAATCATGGTCCCCTCTACTCTTTCCACACTGGCTCTTGATAGAAACTTCAGGCCAAAGAGAAAAAGATCAATTGTCTGCAGGACTATTAGGTTACTGGCACTTTTCTCCCATTTTTTCCAATAGCAGGTTAGAGAATTAAAGTACTTATGCTGAAGGGGAAAAATGGGTCCTTGGGCATTCTATTTGAAAGCCATCTTGTATAAAAATGTGTAATACCTGGTAGGCATGGAATGAAAATGTGTTTGATTGATTGATTGCTTGATTGCTTGATTGATTGGATTGGTGGTTCACAGGCAGTCAGACAAGTTCTGTTCAATCTCACATTGTGAGGTACCAAGAGGGAGCAATGCTGAGATATGTGTATGCTTTGATATAAGATTTCTTGATCCTTTCTCCACATTCCCTCTATGGATTCTTAACCTGGACTTATTGACTGAGTGGGAGATCATCATGGGGAATGATGGCTGCTTCAAAGCATGTGCCTCATTAATGAGGCATGAATCAAGAGTGAGAAATTCTAGTTCAAAACCTGGATCCCAAAATATCTAGATTGCAATCTTAGCATTATCCCTTCCAATATAAGTGACTCTGGCTCATCTACTGTACATTTTAATGGTCACCATCCTCATCTCTGAAGTGCAGATGATCATTATACTCCTTGAAGGAGATACATATGGTGAGGATTGAATTTAATAATACACATGAAGTGCTTTGTGTGGGGTCCAGCACAGTCAATACTCAACAAATGATAATAACTACAAAGATTACTATTTTAGTAGTAGCAGTTTTGGTACTTAATTATTATTAATTCAAGTCTTCTCAAGATTAGAAAGACCCACATTAACTAATAAATAGATACATGGCTGCACAAGCAAATGCTGATGTCAACCACTACACACTTTGCCTACATGATGTCAAAAGAGCTGGAAAAACCACTGAAAAGCCACAAGCCAGTCACATCAGCAAACAATACCATTGGGAAGGAGCAAGGGTGTCAAATATTGAGTTAAGCTTTCAGTTTGTAATTGGAAGTAGTGGTATTATGCTAATTTATAATGCAAACGGTACAATGTGAGATGGAGAGAGTTGTGTGCAGTGCTAAAACATGGAATATGTCTTTTCACAAATCCTGGGCAACCACATTAGGTGATAAATAGCAGGATAAAAAGAAGCCACATGGGGACCTGGGGGGGAGTTGTCTTCCCAAATGCATCAACATAAAGCACTTTTCACACCTCTGAGCACCTGGTGAGATTCTTATGATGTATTGCATGAGGCAAGAGTTAAGATTGGACTTTTATAGGCTTTGACTGTCTAAGTGTTTATGGTGTTGTACAAATGAAAGCTACTGAGAAACTAAAATCATGAAGCAGTCCACCTGAGAATCAGCTACCTGGGGACAGATGGAGACAGCACCTGTCCAGTGTTTTTAATGCTGATAGCCACCCAGAGTTTGCATGTATAGTTTTACTGAAGTGGGTCATGCCATGCATGCTATTTGGTGTCATTCTTTTTCCACTTGAAAATATATTCTGGAGAGCCTTACATATCAATAAATGTGAAGATATCTTCTTATTTTAGAGCTGCATAGGATTCTATTATAGGGTGAAAATACATTTTGCTTAAATGTAAATCATTATCTAGTGTTTCAGCCAGGATGAAGCTAAATTATACTGCAGTAACAATGAACTCCAAAACTCTAGTGTTTTATATTAGTCAATAGTAGACAACCATCAAAGACTGATATTTATCAAACTGCCCTCTTGAGAGACTATACTAATTTATAATCCCAATGGTAATATAGGAAAACTGACCACTCCCACCACATTCCTACACTTTAGGAAAGAACAGCACAGAATCATGTCAATAAAAAGCATGGCCTTGACAGAGTTGTTTGGGTGATGGCCCTTCTTCCTTACCCTCAGCCTCCTGTCCTATCTTCTTTTCATCCAAGGAATCCCAGATGTTCTTTATAGAAAACCTCTGTGCAGACACATATCTGCTGGTTGATTATATTGTGTCATGTTGTTTCCAAACCATTGGATTCAAGAAGTATGATTCCAAGGAAGGATGACTTCCTGGAAGAATGCAGACTCTCCAACACCGTCCTCCCTACCACACAAATATGTGCTTCTTCTAACCAAAAAGACTTATTTTCATAGCTTCGTCATTAGCTCTAGGCAAAATTGTGAGTAGGAAAGATGAAGAAGAGGGAGGAGAGGATGATGCAGAGAACATTCTTCATTTTACTCTGCAGTTTTCATAAGCACTGATGACTTTTATCTCTAAGGAACTGCCTCAATCCTGAGAAGAGATGCTCCCAGCTTCAACTGACCTGGATGTGGCCATGAGATAAGAAAATGCAGCATCTAGGTTACTTAAAGGCCATAAGAAAATTATTTCACCAGCAGATAGCATGTGTCCACACAAGTACTGGGGATGCCCAGCCACAGTGACATTTTCCAGGACCCAGACAGGCAAAACTAGTGTTTTCCAGTGGTTGTGGCTCATTTTTCTTCCACTGTGTTTCTTCCAACCATTGCCAAAGCTCTCCTCACTGGGACTAGCAGGAAGCTTACTGTCCATGACTGGTCTCCACACTCCCCCAGGGTGGCTTTTACCATCCCCTTGGGCTCCAATTTATTAGGGGCCAAGAAGCATAGAGTCAGAGACACAAGAGTTTCAACCTCAGCTGCTCTGCTTTCCAATGGTAAACTCGATGAGATATTCTTTCTGAACTATGGTTGACAGCTTTTCTTCTGTTGAATTGTTACGCATATTAAATGCAGTTATGAGGCAAAACTCACACAGTCTATAGCAAAGCACTGAATCATTATCACATTTTCTTTCTTTGTATGTCCACTATCTCTACTCTAAGCCTGATTCATACCTCACCCCAAAACTAGTGTAATTGACTCCTATTGGCTTCCCGATCTGTATTCACCTCTTGAATCCCACAGTGAACACCCAGGAGAGAGAACTGTTCCTTCCTTCTTCCCTTCATTCAGTTTTGTTCTGTAGGAGCCCATCTAGTGAACTGGTGAATTTTGGTATCTGGCAGATCAAGCTTGGTGTCCTGAACCCACCAGTTATCTAATGTACAACCTTGGGGAAGTTACTGAAACTCATCCGCATCAGTTTTCTCACCTATAAAACAGGAATAATAAGATCTATTCCATCAGGAAGTTGTTCTAAAATTTAAGTTTGTATGAAATCCATCTGGGAAGCTTATTTAAATGAAGATTTAGGACAAGATCTAGGATACAGCCTAAATAACCTTATCTGTAATCAATCCTCCACTCAATGTATTCATCATAATTTGATAAGCCTATTGTGAGGATAAAATTAGATACTTCCTCTCAAGGGCTTAGTCCAATACCTGGCACATAACAAGGGCTCTTACTATTAGTTATAGCATTCAACAGATCTTGGGACCATTCAAAAAATATTTTGAGCCCCTCTTATGTGCTAGGCACTGTGGTAGATATTACAATACATTAGTAACCCAGAGAGATGCAGTTCTTCCATCAGTCTAGAAGGGAAAACTAGCATTGAACAAATATTCTAAGTATTATTTTTTTAAAAGAATAAACACAGGGCATTCTAAATCATTGGGAAAGTGGTTTAGATATTACTCTCCACCAATTAGTCTCTACCCCAACCTTTAAAGATCCACTTCCTGAAATAGTTAGACAGTGGTATGCTAGAGCCAATTCATACCAGCCAGGGAGAGCTGATTGTTAAATATTCAAGAATTTTATGAGCCCAGTGACATCCAGTAGATAATTTGAAATTTCCTTTGCTGGTAGTATTTACACCATGGAAATCCAGAAACTCTACAAATAAGGGTTCTCCTCACAACCCCAAGAGCTGGTTGTTACACATTTACTAGCATACTATGGCACATGGCTCATCTTACCACCTTTCCTCTGTTCTTTGCCTTCTTCCTACAGTTCTTGTACTGGTTTGACCCCTACCCCCACTTCCATCCAACTGCCTGTTCCAGAACCACCCAGATGAAATCTCTTGCCACATTTAGAAATTTTACCCCTGAGAGAGTGGTTGAATGCCAGGTCACCAATCCTGCTGGCAAGGATGGTCGTCTTTATAATTAATTCCACCTGCTGGGCACACCCTGTGCTTCTGGGTGGATGAAGGAGGGAAATTTGCCCTCCAGTAACAATGACATCTGTTGGAATTTTTCTCATCATTCCTCTAAAGGCCCACTCCCTACCTCCTCCATCACCGAATTGTTCTTTTGGGTCACGATGAAAGAACAGGCTGTTTCTAAGGGTTCCTTCCAGCGGGCAGAGACATTCAGGTGATATTGCCAGCCAGGTATCTCCCTGTACCCTGGGAGGAAGGAAGGGAAAACCCTGGAAGGCTGCTGTAGAAGGTCCACTAATCAGATCATTGATTGGCCCCACTATGGGACATTCTTTTCGCTTGTACAGAACATTCTCTCCTCCCCAGATTTTCTCTGATAGAAATGCAAAAGGAGAAATGCCAGGCCATAGAATTTAAACAGAAGGTCCTTAGACAATTTATCTCACACTTCAGCAACTTTGCAGTTTATATTTGTAAACCCCACTTATTTACTTGTCCTGTTTTTGTTAAAGTAAACTCATTTGGAGGCACCACATAAAAGGGTTTTGTTTACATGGCCTCTGCTTTTAGTTTAGATTCCTGGTTTAGTCTATTAAAATGAGTCCCATTTTATTCTCCCAAAGAATAAGAAAACTCTAAATAAAGTTCTGAGTCTCCAGACATGGGTAATAGGCCCAAAATTTTTGCAAAAGCCTCAAAGCGTGGCAAGAGAAGGGTGGGGAGGCAGAGAAGGAATTTGTGGGAGGCCCAGGCCTGCAGCGTTCACAAATCAGGCTTGCCTGGGTACCGGAGTTTGGGGTTTGGGGCTTGCCAAAGCTTTCTGGCCTGGAAACCAGGGTAGGGTTCCCTCAGGACAGAGCTGAGAGCGTAAGTCATGCCAGCTCAGTGGGGCTCGTAGCAGGGTTCTCAGAGGTTCACTCATACCCTGTTACCTGACGCCCCAGACCCCTCAGAGTCAGCCTCTCATTATGTGCTTGTGGGCACCTCTTCACGCATCACACAAGAGATGGGCTTATTCCCTACAAAGAGGAGAAAAGAAGGTTGAATGGCAAGCTGTCACCTGCTTTTATGTCCCTTGATGTGTTTGTGTGTTCAGTTAGGGGTCTTTTAGAAGCACTGGGGGCAGAAATCACTGCCATGGGATTTACCCACTGACAACAGTGATCCATTGGAAAGACATTCATTCATTTTTCCACCTTCCCCCAGCCTCTGGTCATTCATGTTTCTAGGTGGTGGGAGACAAGTTACCTCCTAGCAAAGGAGTTAAGCAGAAGAGATACGAGAACGTTGAGGACTTGTTCATGGGCCATTCTTAAAACTTTGAGACTCTCCCATGGTGTGAGTGACTTTTGGGGACACCTCTCCCCAATACCATTCTTTCTGCTTTCCAGGTTGTGGCCTCCTGAAATGAGGAAAAAGAACTAACAGCAAACAATCAACAGGATAATTATGAAAGTATGATGAAACTATTCTAAAGAATATCATATGACTTTTAGAATGAATTAGATACATCTGAATATTCTGAAAAGGAAAGGCCTAGGACACGTAGCCCAGTTAAGAAGCATACTGCAACGCAATGTCATTTTTGTTAAAAAATTGTTCTCAATTTCAAAGGTGCTATGCTGAGTGAAAACACAATCTCCAAGAGTCAAATATTGTATGATTCTATTTATATAAAATTCCCCAGATAACAGAATTATTTAGATAAAGAAAAGACTAGTGGTTGGCAGGGGTGAGGGAACAGTGGAGGAACAGGGGGAGGTATGACAACAAAGGGGTAGGTGATGGAATAATTCATTTATATATGGGATAATTTTGTATCTTGATTGTGATGGTGGTTATACAAACCTACATGTGATAAAATGGCATAGAACTATATGCATGCTTTTTACCACTGTCAATTCCTGATTTTGATATTCCAATACAGTCATATAAGACATAACTGCTGGAGGAAACTAGGTGAAGGTTACGAGTCTCAAAACAATACCATATATTTGCACAGATATATTTGTAAGTGAATGAAAACAAACAAAAAGCTAAAAGTATACCATAGTGATTGCTGTGGTCTCTTTCCCAGAAGGGGAGTATTTGGGATAAAGGGTTGGTCGGAGGGCATGTAGCGTTATCTGTAATGTTAGAATATTTTTCTTACTGATATACATTTGTGTATTTTTATATAATTTTAAAAACCATTATTAACTTTATAAAATCAGCCAAGATCAGCAAGTATTGATTGAACATTTACCATGTGCCAGGTACTGTGATTGCAACAATGAAAAGCTGGGTACAGTGCCTGTTCTAATGGAGAGAAGGTCCAGCTGTATAAACAGTCACTAAACAGATGGTCACACATGTGTTGGTGCCAGAACTAAGAGGCATCGTAATCAATGACGATGTGGAGCAGGGAACCCAGGATTCACCTCTGTGATCTCCACAACTACCTTCTACCCAGCACATGTTCACTCACTCACACGTTCACTTATTCACTCACCAAATGTTTCTTCTGCCTTTTGGGACTAGCCAATGGAGATAAAGATGAGCAGCCAGGCCTCCTGCCTTAGTTACAGAAAACACATCCAAGAAACTGACCAATAACAAGTCTAGGCAATATATCTGCCCTGGAGTGAGGCTTCTCAAAAAAGGAAGAGAAATAGCCTGACCCCAGGAGAATGAATAGAACAAATCAGTCTTGTGCTAGAACTGGGCCAAAATGACTCACAAGAACCAAATATAAACTTTCTGGAATTCTGTAAACCAATTGTTAAATACATTGTTATTTAAAATTAAATTGTATACATTTATATTTAACTTACATTAAAAACAAAGATAATAAGATCCATCACTTCTTAATTATTTTATTACCTCTTGCTATTTACTTATTTAGAATCTGTACAGTGGAACTATGTTTAATGATATGCTACTGAGCATCTCTTCCCAACTCTGTGTTCAATGCCTTCACGTTGATAGCCTGAAAAACCAGTCATGGTGAGAGTATTTACACTACAGAAATGAGCAGAAATCAGGACATGCCCCTCCCCAACACACACACCCCTCCAGAGAATTAGTTGTTAAACATTTACTGGCACACCACTGGACCAAGAGCAAGTTCTGGGGAGGATGCCTTCATTACAGCTGTTGAGACATTCGTATAGATTTCAGATCTTCCCCTTCAGTTAGTGCTGAGCAAAGAGCCAGGGGCACAGCAGATGCTCCAGAGCTCATCATAGAGCAGGAAAAAAGACAATTCAGGACATAATGTATTGCCCTGATTATTTCTAATGGTTTCGCACCATACCTGATGTTTCTCATGCAAGATCCTGTTATTCATCTTTATTTTTCCTTGGATGTTGAGGGGACAAATAACTCCCCTAAGGTTCTCAAACCGGGCTCTCCTAATGTGATGATGACATTGCCAACCCTGGATTGTTGGCACAGCTATCCAGGAAGTTCATACCTGGGCAGGGATGCCCACCCAGAATTAGTACCCCAAGACAGTTCACAACCAGCTCTCCACTTTATCTTAGCTTCCAACACCAATCTTTCCCTTTTTCCAGCTCCTCTATTTTTCTTTTATAAGCCCTCTGTCTGCTACTTGGAATGTAAAATGAATGCTCCCTTCTATTACTCACAGATCTCACACTGCCAACTTCCCTGGATTCCTGCCCCCCCCCCCCACTACTAAATCCCTTTAGGTTAATACAGTGTTTTACAACCTTTATTTAACTAAAACCTCCCATGGTGGCCCACACAAAACTGGTAAGGACTGACTTGCTGTACTTGAAATGGGGTTTGGACAAATTCATACAAACTCTAACATGAATCGTGCCCTCCTGGACTTGTGTGAGCCATTGGTTCTTAACTAGAGGGTCTGGGTCCCACTGAATCCTATCCATCCTGCTTCAATTCACCTCCATCCCCATCTCCACCTTTTGGAGCCCTCTGAGGGATTCTGGAGAGCTCTACATGGAACATCTTTCATTTTTTACTGTTTAGTATCCATTTTCCTACCTGCTAGATTTAGCACTTTGTTTTCAGGGAAACCACCTTGCTTTCTCTTTCAGTTTTATGGGATTTAACGTGGACAGACCAGGGATCTAGAAGTGGGAGATCATCAGAACCAATGAGAGATTCAACTCCAAAATTTTGTGAGAATTGTTGAAAGGGGGCAGTTTCTATGAGAATTGCAAGAAGAACTGATGTAAGCCCAAAGCTGCAGGCACCCTTCTTGCCTAAGAATAAAATCAATACAAAACAAAATGGAGCTGAGAGAAAGTCTGAGTCCTAAAGACAACTTTTGAGCACCTGGATACAGCTATGACTGAAATCCTGAAGTTAGAGACTCCTGTACCTTTTAGTTACATGGGCCAGTAAATTTTTCTTTTTGGTCTGAATCATTTTGAGTTGGGTTTCTACACAATTTGGAAACTGCTAGGGATTGGAAGGATTTCTGAATCACAGAATGTTATTGCTAGAAGACATTGTATGCATAACCTCTTCAAGGGGTCACTTCTTTTTTACCAACAATGTATCTTTTAAATTAATCTTTCTCTATTTGTTCTTTGTTTTTGTACATGTCTTCCTAGAAAAAAACCTATATTGTTAATCAATAAGGAAATCATTTTCCAATTTTGCTGAACACAATGATAGCATTTAGCTCTCTGCTAAGTGCTGTAGACTTGGATGTGAATCTTGCCTGCCTCTGTAGCAGGTGACTTCAGACAAGTAACCTTACCTCTCTAAGCCTCTTCTCCTCATCGGGAAGATGGCTGCTGTATGAAATGATTAACAAAACGCATGTGAAGCACATGACACTATGTGAGAACTCGTAGGTATTGATTAGTATGAAAATTCTCATTATTATTTGGTCTAATCCTCACAGTGATTGTACAGGTGGTTTTATTATCCTCAGTTTCAGAGGAGACTATTGAGCCTCAAGGAGATTACAGGACCTATTTTGTTTATGGTAGGTACAAGACTGAAACCCAGATCTTCTTGTAGATCCATGCTTTCTTACTGTTCTCACTGACACACACATGCGCGTGCACACGCACACACACACAGACACACACAAAGAGAGCAAGAGAGCATTAGAGCAATGAAAGAACAGCATCGAGTTTGTATAATATATATTCCCCAAGTGTTAATTCAGCACTTACTAGTTTCCAGGTGTTATTCTAGGCACTGGGTGATGTTTTCTAATTAGTCTATTATTTCTAATGATCCTATTTGACATTAGTTTGGACAACCAATAGTTTCTGCTGGAGTTTTAGAAAAATACTGAAAATAGCTGAAAGGAATTCCTGTTAAGCATGAGGGCCCGAGCACACATACATTTATGTTCACGTCCTCTCTCCCAATTAAACCCTCCCAAAATGGCAGTCAAGGGTATAAGAAGCTGTAAACCTGCAGGACTATAAGAACAAGGTAGCTGACTAAGGCAAACAAAAGAAGTCACCAGAGTTGAATGACATGAGTTTCCCTGAAAGGGTCCACCTAATGCCCAAAACAATGAGTGGGAGGGAAAAAAAAGAGGTTCACACTTAAAGAGAATGTCCTAAACGCTGTCAGAGTGAGAAGGGAAAAATCTCTTTTACAAAGAGAGGCAAACAGAGCGGCAAATACTAATAAAATAGAATATCAATGCATTTATTTTTTACTAAAACTAGGAAGTAAAATCAGGAAAAAGACGTTTCAGAGACTCTGAGCTCTGGTTTCAGCATCAATAAATTGGTGAGAAAATGTGAAAGTATAGATTAAAGGTAATTATGTTCATGAAGGGGCAAGCAATATAGGAAGTGTTCAGTAATGCAATGAATGGGGAGCTTCTCCAATTACTGATCAAAATCTTCTTGATTTGAACATAGCTCCCAAAGCTGTCTGGGGCAGGGCCAGGACTCCCCGGATGAACCATAACAACTCAAAGCTCCTCCTTGATGGAGTTAGAAGCTAGACCTCTGAAGTTTTCATTACCACCCTCCCACAGAAGGAACCAAGTGAAAAATCCAGTTGTGCAATCTTGCCTCATTCCTCAGATGTCTCAGCCACCCACGTCCTCAGGGGGGAGGCTTGGGGAAGGCCTGGTAGGACTCCAGATGCCCTCAGGAGCTGTTCCTCACAGTCACTGGCTCATATGGACAATGAGAGGCTCTCGCTGTGGCATGGCCCTCAGCCACTGGTTCCTCACCACCACCCCAAACGCCTGCCCCTCAACGACCCCCACATCAGCTGTGCAGTCCATTACTGCCTCCAATGCCATCAGTCCACTTCTGCTTAAAACAATCCAGGCACTCCAAATGCCAGCCTACTGCTAGCCTCTCCCTCTCTCGGTTCACCCTCCACATTTTACACTGGTTTTCTCCCCAAACGCAGATGTGATCATATCATTCTAATGCTCAGGAACCTTCTGAGGCTCCCCATTTTAAAGACTATAAAATCCCACCTCCCCAACTTATCATGTTTGCCCCACTGTGTGCCTCCTAACATCCTTCATTCCAACCACACCTGGCTTCTCTCCCCTCAGCAAGCAATTCCTGCCCACTCCTGTCTCCAAATCTTTGCTTGAACTGTGCCTTCTATCTGGAGGCCCTTTTTCTCCCATCCTTGGTGCCCAAGGCCTACCCATCCTCCTGTGCTTTGTGTGTGCACCCACTGTGGGGTTCAGACAGACATGGGGAGATGTGGGAAGCAGACAGGCTTGGTTTAAGAGACGGCTGTGCGGTCAGAGTCTCTTAAACCAAGCCTGTCTGCTGCCCACATCTCCCCATGTCTGTCTGTCCCCCACAACCCACCATGCTTCCTCAGAGTCCAGACTTTATGCAAGTTCATTGTGAAAATCTTTCTCCAAGAAGACCAACAGAGAACAGTGACCACAGTGTATTTGAGTCTAAATTCCTCAGAACACTCAGCGCAGAGGTGAGCAGTTAATACCAGTACCAGAGATGTGTGATAAATCAGTAATGTCTGAGATGTGATGATAAAATCCTGAACACTTGGATGCCCTTCCCTTTGCCTTCAGGTCTGTTTGTTCTTCATTAGTCAGAGTCACTGGGGGGAAGATACTCTATTAGTCAAATATGCGTTTTAATTGCTCTTAGTCATGCTGTCCCATTTGTAGTTAAACTTTGTCCTATTTATTACTTTCCAGTAGAAAAATGAAAGACACCATGTTCCCCAATTGGGAGCACAAGCCAGGGAGAGACAAGGAGATTTAGGGAATCAGAAGGGCCTTGAACACAACACAGGGGGCCCCTTATTCCTTTCAGACTAGCATTATCTCTGTTAGTGAACTTCATTTTGAGCTATGTTATTTCCCCACCACCACTGCCATCACCCCAACTTTCTCACACCAGTGGAACAAGTGGCTGGCACTGAGCAGCATTGAATGGAAAGCACCCCCTTCTTGCCCACATGTGAGAAGTGTGGAGCTCATTCTGTTTGGATCTAATTTTCTTTTAACTTGACATACTTCTAACTCCTATTCCTGCCTTCCGGGATCTCCAGAGTGAAATGGAGACTGCATCCCCTGGGTCTTAATGAATCAATACCTACTTTGTGAGTTTTCTTTTAAAGACAACCATCATTATTAATTCCTCCAAAATATTGATAATAGAGAAAAATAAAAACTATCAATAATAATATATGAAAACAAAACCAATCACCATTGGATCTCAATACAGAGACATCTGGAAAACCCATTAGGAAGGAACTCATGTGAGACCAAAGTTTAAGAAACAATATGAAAAGAAATAAGTGATGACCCCTGGTTTTATCACTGTGTAATGTGTTTGTTTCTGCTGTCACCCTCAGCAATTTTTAGCTCTCCTAAAGGGAAATCTATTCAAATGTCAGTGTCCAAATAGTCCCCTTTCTTTTCTTGCTCTGCTTTTTGGATCTTGATGGGGGTCAGGGGAAGGTCTTTGAAGTGTATGTTTTCTTTTTCCGAATGTGAAGTGTTTTGGACGAGGCAGAAGATGACTCCAGTGGAAAGGCACTGCTCCTCACGACTTGTTTTTGATCCTGGAGTGGAGCGGAGATCTGATGTTTACCACAGGCTGGCCAGGAAGCTGCCTCTAATCACAAAGCCCGGGTTGAGTTGCAGACGCCTGGCCAGGCTGACATTCTGTCCTGTCAACATGGCCTGATGTGCTCGTGCTTCACGTTCTCACAATTTACCTGGGAGACCACAGACTCCGCGGCCACCTGGGGGCCTTGACTCCAGCTCCATCAAGGTGGTGTGTCATTCATTTCAGCAGATGTTTCCAGGCTCCTCTGCCTTCCCAGGGACATGCCCCTGCAAAGGAACCAAAAAGACTGTATTGCAGACGACTGGAGGGGTCATCTGCTGTTGGGAAAGGTTGTGGTCATGCAGAAACTATGTGCCTATGGCCCGGAGTGGTCCTGGACAGCAGAGAAGGGAAATGTCTCTTAGTGTGTTTGACACACAGCGAGAATTGTGGCCAACTGGAGAATTCTCTGTACTAACGTTCCCCTAAAGAGAAGACCCTGCCAACACCATCACCAAACCAAGTTCAGAGAGAAAGAGAACAAAGAGAGCAAGATGTTCTCTCCAGATGCTGGCAAGATGAGCAGTGTGTGAGGGTCCCAAAGCCTTGAGCCTCATTCACGACATGGTCAGGTTTATTTTAGAACTTGAGTGTGAACTTGAAGGCTTGCTTCAGTGCCTACCTGTGTCCCTCCCTCAAGAGGCTCCACCTTGCTGAGCACCTTTCCATGTTTACTGAGCATCCTTTCAATGGCTGCTTTTTGCCATAAGAACTCGCATGGGACCAGAGAGACTACTTCTGTCACTTATACAGATGTCAATGACACAACACTAAAGATGTGGATAAACCACCCTTTGCTTTGATGTGTTCACCCTTCGACATGTTTCTAACATCTTATGTACATTGAGCCTTGTGCTGGGCAGGGGCAGGAGGGGTGCCCTTTGAGCGAGACTGTGAGAGGAGGATTTGCCTGGAGCAGGTGCCAGGGTGGAGTGCTGAAAAGCAGCTCATACCCTCAAGTCATAAACATCAGCCTAATCAAAGCCAGAGAAGAAATGATCACTCTATTACACAGAGCAGTGGGTCTTAAACTTCGGCAGAATCAGGATTGCCTGGGTTTTGGGAGGGATGTTTCAACATGCTGGCCTTACCCCTAGAGTTCTTGATTCAGTGAAGCTATGGGGTGGAGGTGCTGAAAATGTGCATTTCTAACAAATTCCTCAGTGACATTTAAGCTGCTGATCCAAGGATCATCTGAGAACCACTATACAGGTAAAACACTGAGGCCCATCAACAGCCAGTGATGGGTCCAGTGTATCACTGATTGAGGAGGTAGAGCAGCAATCAATGTAAAGAACACCACAGGTTCAAAGCTGGGTCCATCAAAGTTGTGGAGCAGCTACTCTGTCTAAGGGAAGTTCACACTTTATTCAGAACACTTGTGCCCTGCCTAATTACTTCTGTTAGACCATATTGGGCTGTAATTTACATCTAGGTTTCAAAACTGGCATAAATATCCCCAGTGTGCCATAAATTAAATAGCACAGACTTTGTGCCAGTCACTTTTATGCGTTATTTTATTAAATTACTCACAGCAAGCCTGCGTAGTAGTAATAATATGTAATATTTAAATAGCACTGATTGTTGGCCAGGAACTCTTCTAATTCCTTTAAATCAGGGGTAAGCAAACTACTACTCATGAAACATATCTGGTCCACCACCTGCTTTGATAAATAAAGTTTTATTAGAACACATTCATGTACATTTTTAAAAGTATTGTCTGTAACTGCTTTCCTGCTTATAGTGGAATTGAGTGGTTGTAACTGTATATCCCACAAAATCTGCAATATTTGATCTCTGCCTCTTTACAGGAAAAATTTGCTTTAGACTTTCTTTGAATCTATTAACTTAATCTTTCTAATGACACTACATGTAAATGTTATTTCTTTTATTGTGGAAAATATACATAAAATTTACCATTTTAATCCTTTTAAGTATATAGTTCAGTGTCATTAAGTACACTCACATTGATGTGCAAAGATCACTACCATCTATCACCAGAACTATTTTCATCTTTCGAAATTGAAATTCCACACCCATTAAACAATAACTCATAGCCCAGCAATGCCAGTCCATGCACCATTCTGCTTTCTGTCCCTATAAATCTGAGTACTATAGGTACTTCATATAACTGTAACCACAGTATTTTCCTTTTGTGTCTGCCTTTTTACTCAATATAATGTCTTAAGGGTTCACTCATTTTATAGCATATATCATAATTTCATTCCTTTTGGGGGATGAATAATGTTTTATTATATGTGTATACACATTTAATTTATCCATTCATCTGTTGATGAGCACTTGGGTTATTTCCACCTTTGGCTATTGTGAATTTATCTATTTTTATTGTTGCTGCTTTGTGTTTTGGGTGTCATATCCAAGAAATTATTGTCAAATTCAATGTCATGAAGTGTTTCTTCTATGTTTTCTTCTGAGAATTTTATAATTTTAGATTCCACATTTCAGTCTTTGATCGATTTTGAGCTAATTTTTGTATATGATATAAGTTAAGGATCCAACCACACACTCGTGCATGTAAATATCCAGTTTTCATAACATCTTTGGTTGAAAAAACTGTCCTTTCCCCATTGAATGATCTTGGGATCTTTGCTGAAAATCACTTGACCATACATGCAAGGATTTGTTTTGGGGATCTCTATTATATTGTTAAATTGCTCTCTGTGTCTGTATTTAGCCAGAAATACACTGTTACTTACTATAGCTTTGTAGTAAGTTTTAGAATCAGGAAGTGTGAGAACACCAACTTTGTTCTTTAAGACTGCTTTAGCTATTTGGGAATTCCTTGAGATAACATATAAATTTTAGGATGGATCTTTCTAGTTTTGAAAAAAAAAATCATTGGGATTTTGATACGGGTTGCTTTGAATCTATAGATCACTTTGGGTAGTGTTAACATAAAAATATTAAGTTCTCTAATCCATGATGGAGTGTGTCTTTCCAGTTATTTGTGATTTCTTTAATTTCTTTCAAGAATGTTTTGTAGTTTTTAGTATACAAGTCTTCAGCCTCTTTGATTAAGTTTATTCCTGAGTATCTCTATGCTGTTATAAATGGATTATTTTCTGTTTCCTTTTTAGATTGTTTATTGTCAATGTATAAAAATACAACTGATTTGTTGGTTTTTGTATCCTGCAATTTTGCTGAAATTAAGTGCTATTTTATCCCATTGTACATACTGGAAAACTGTAGCACAGAGAATTTAAGTAGTTTGCCTAAATCACTCATTTAGTCAGTGGAGGAGCTGAGGTTATAACCCAACCATTTCGTTTCCAGAGTCCCTTGTCTTCACCATACTTGCAACTGCCTATCCTGAAAAAAAAATTACTATCTGGCCAAATTCTCACTTATAGCATGTGGTAAATTCAGAATTCAGACTCAGGTCTGACTCCAGAGATTTGTTGTTAAAGACAAAAGCATTCTGACATTCCTAGGGTACCCCAAGTACAGATCCATCTCAAACCCATCAATTAAATAGTTGGCTTATTCAGTGAAAGGGAAATTCACATTTTAAAAAATAAATCGAGTATATGAAAGAAGCAAATGAATTCAGCCGAAGGGTGGCCTGGTTGGTACACTGGAGCATGGGTGACCCCTTTCCTGATTTCCCACTAGACAGTCCCAGGTGATACATTTGGTTTAGATGAAATGCTTTTATGATGACCTGAACTATGGATTCTATATTTCCTCAATTGGTTAAAAATTTAAGTTGAATTTTAAAAGGCAAGGAAGGAAGGTAAAACAAATTTCCCCTGAATAATCCCAGTGTGTATTTTACAGCCTCTCTCCTTTAAAGAGCCATGTGGAGTTGGCTGTTTAATGAGGAATTTCCCACTCTAAGCTACAAAGTGAAGATTCCAAATCTTGAGAAAAACCCAGGGGTGGCTTCCAGGCTTAAGTGCCAAATGAAATGATACCAAGTGGACTCATTTGAATTCTGGGACTCCCAAGCTGCCCAAGAGGTGGTCATTGTACCTTAAAAAGGAATGCCATGGACCCATCCCAAAGACCTCAGGCATCATTGCCAAAAGGCAATGAACTTGAACTAAACAAGCCTCCTCATTGGCTGCTGTTGTTAATGTTGTAAAAGACTCTGCCCAATGGCTTTGGGCCTGAGTAAATGTTGGCTTGGCTGACCCAGTCCACTAAGATGAATTGGCCATGACTAAGGTGCAGGGATGCCAGCCCTTCCATTAACAGGAAAGGTATGCGGGGGTAGCAGAGAGGGTCAGCATACCAAGCACAAACAAAGATTCCTCTCTAGAAGATGAGTATAGGAGGGGAGGAAAGAGGAAAAGACAAACCTTGATGTCCTTGGTAGATGGACTACTTATAAAATCCATTTTCATGATTGCAATGTGGCCTGAGGCAAGAGCACTTAATCCCACTAAGCAGATGTGGGCATATGGACACATCTATAACATCCATGAGCCTCAACATTTCCCTCTGTAAAACGGGGTTCACACTCCACTGTGCTCCTAGTAACTACCAGGAATTGCCATGAGGCTCAAATGATAAGAGACAGGAGAAAAGACAAAAAGAAAACTTCATATCATTAAATGCCCTAAAGGAATCTAAGGTATAATTTCACGGCACTGGTGTGTGTGTGTGTGGAGGTAAGGGAACTAAAGACAGGGGTAGGAATTAAAGGGGCTTTGGCTTAAGGACAATGCTTTAATTTTGTTTTGGGGTGGCAAACTATAAGTTCTGTATTTTTAAAGATGTACACATGAAATATATGAGGGGGGACCCCCACCCCAAAAAATGGAATTTATTTATTGAAAGTGGTATATTTATTCTTATATGTTTAAACTTCAGTCACTTTCAAAGTACTCCCCATTTGATGCAGTACACCTATCAAAACTTTTTTCCACTGCTCAAAACAGTCTTTGAATTCATCAATTTTGATGCCTTTTAGTGCTTCTGTTGTGTTTTGTTTCTTTCACACCAGCAAAATGCTTACTTCCCTTTGAGGACTTATTTCATCCAGAGAAACACAAAACTGTCACTAAGGGTGAGATTGGGTAAATAGGAAGGGTGGGGCTCAGGGGTCATGCCATTTTTGGTCAAAAACTGCTGAACGTTCAGTGCAGTGTGGGCAGGTGCTCTTTTAAATTATGCATCATGAAATGGGCAAATGTGTTGAGCCTTCAAAAATATCACTGAAGCCAAACACAGTCTCTCACAACACCACGAGCTGGTACACTGATACAGATGCGTTCCTAGAACACTCACCCAGTAGGGGAAGCCTGTACTACAAAGGGTCCACCCCTCAGAAGACAATTCTAGTTTTTTTGGGGGGGTACCCCCTCATATATACAAATTAATAATTCATAAGTAGTTGCAGCTCAATTAGATGCCAACACAAAAGTGTAGTCTTTTCTCCATTTGCTGATTCAAACCCACTTTGTGGGAACAATTCTTTCCCACCTCTTGGAAAAATTCTACACATGGACCCACATATTTTCTGGTCTACCTGAGGACACAAAATATTCTTTGTCACTGACAGTTTCAGAAATTATGTCATTTTGATAAGTAATGTACAGTTCCATATACTAGTCAAAATTCCACTTAAAGTTAGAGCTTCACCTGTCCCCAGCTCAGCCTATCATAGGCTGGGATTTCTGATGAAAGGTGCATGCTGATATTCCTTTATTTCCTGTCTTGCTCATATCTTTCTGCCCCGAGTCACTTGATTTCTTAATCATCCAGGCCTTGGTGGCAGCAAGAAGAGATAAAAGGCAGGAAAGATCCTTCTGAATCAACATGAGTTTAACCTGACATTGGTTTTCTCTGACCATGGCAGATATTTAAAGCCAGCCCTTTTGGACGGAGGGGTAAGTTTGTTTGGCATTTCCTCCATCACTGGAGATCTCTTCTCTCCAGTTCTTTGATGAAGACCAAGGTCTCCCCACTAGCTGTTCCACAGTTTTCCCTGGGTCCCTGGTGGAGTCCCAACATCCCTGGTGGACAGGAATCCTTCTTGTATGGCCTACAGCTGGTCCAATGAAAACAAATTCTGGAAGTGCGGGCTGTGCTCAAAGCAGAGCCTACTGCACCCACATTTTGTCCAGGCCTCCAAGTCCCAAAAGCCTCCAGGCGATATATGCAAACCCTTGAGGGGTTGAGCTTGACAATTCACTCATGTGCCATGGTGTTAAGCAGAAATACTACCTATCTACTGTGGGATGGGAATTGAGAATAAGGTGACAATCACAGCCTGCTCACTACTCTGCAAAAGGTTTTTCTCCCTATTTCCACCTCTTGGCTTTTCAATTCAGCTTTTCAAATGTCTAACCCTTTTATATCCTCCAATAAGGGGGGTCGAAGGTTGCAAAAGCCATTCTCACCTACCTAGTCCTGCAGAGATGGCTTAGTAAATTTTTTTAACGTTATTTGATCTTGAAAAGCAGTGTTCCCAAGACAACAGGCATTAAATAATATTGGGTTCTTTGCTAAACTGGGCAAAAATGGTTTTCTTACGATATCTTGTGGTAGTGTGGAATAAAGGAGCCACATACCAAGCCTGACAATCTCAGGGGAGGCATGCATGATGGCTTTACAAAGTCAGACCTGGAGTAACCACATGGGATCACTGAACATAAAATTTCCTAACTAAAAGCAAGTCATGGCAGTATTCACATCCTAGGCCTGAAGCTTCCTTGACAAAGGTCAATCTTTACCTCATGTGAGCCTGTCTATTGCTTTTTTTTGCATCTAAGATAACATACCTTTTAAATGTCAGGGTAATTCCCTGTTTTCCAGACTCTCCAGGGCACAACCTGTCACCAGAGCAGGAGACCACAGAGCCCCTCCTTGTTTTTTTGTTACCTTGTTCCCTTGTTACCTTGTTCCCAAATACCATCTCTAGGTGCTGTAAATATTAATTGTTAACTATCCTGTACTCACCAATGTAAAATAAGTATGTATCTCTTCATTTTACTTTTTACACAATCCCAGAAATTTTCCCATTTCTCTTTCTCTCACCTCCCTACTCTATCACCAATGAACTTCACGTAACTGCCCCTTAAGTCTCCTCTCATTCTGATGTATAAAATAAGCTGTAAAACTGCCAAACAGCCATTCTCCAGAGCATTTTCTCAATTTGTTGAGATTTTGCTTCCTGCCAATTGTCATCAGTTTTGCCCAGATAAACTCTTAGAAGACTACTTCTTAGGCTAGACATTCTTTTGCTGACAGTAGAAAAATACTAGAAAATGATATGCTGTGTATTAATAGTAGTTAATTTGAAGGGCTAGAACTATGAGCAATTTTTATTGTAGTTTTTAAAAAGGAATGTAAGATATTGCTTTTAGGAAAAGATGAAAAATTCTAGAAAAGGGGAGAAAATATGAAAAAACAAAAAAGAAAGAAGGGAGGAGAGAGGCAAGAAGAGAGGGTTGGGAAGGAAGGTACAAAGAGGAAAAGAACAAAGATAACAGAAACAGGATCACTGTTTTCTTTAAAAGTGTGCTTTTAAAGCGATGTTCACTTTTGCATGGTAAATGTACACATTAATTCAGAACTAGTATTGCAAACATCCACTTCTTTGTAAAGGGTAAGAGGTAAGCTTGAACCAACTATTAACTGAGTTTAGGTGAACAGACTGATTCACCTTTGCATAAATCCAGTGACAGGCCAGCTCTGTTGATGGAAAGGAACTCAGAATCAGGACCATTCGAATGGGATGCAGGTGACATTTGTATTTTGCATGGGCCATAATGAATGGGGTGCGATTGGAAGGGTGATAAGCAGAGGAGCTATGTGGGATTGTCTGTGTTTCTCCAGATGCAGTCTCTGCCTTTTTCCATTATGCTCTGCACCCCAGGAGATGACCTCCACACACTTCATTCCATGGGCCCTCCTGGTGTCACCATTTCAGTTGGGTTCAGTCGAAGTGCCAGGAGGTTATAGAAACAAGAGAAGAGAGAGATGGAGTTATCCATTTGTTATTTGTTTAGTCATTCTATAGAAGGCTACAGTTCCTGGCAGGTAGTTGTTCCCTACAGCCACTGGTCTGGCCTGGGTCTGGTAAATGCTTCCTCTATTTGCCCCTTCACATCCTATTGGCTGCGGAAAAAAAGGCTTATGGAGAGCAAGAGTAGATTTCAGGAGATTAGAAGAGGACTATTCTATGCCCAGGAGGAAGATGGTGATGATTTGGTCTCGGCTGTACAGTGTAAAGAAGTAGAGAGATTTTGAAAATATTGAGGAGATAAACTCTATGTAGCACATAGTCCATAGAGAGGACTTGAGGGTGATGGAGAAAACTCCTAGGTGAGAAGTCTAAGAAATCTGATAGATAATGGACCATTTGCAGTTTTAAGAGCACTTGGATTCAATAACCTCTCTCAAAGAAACTCAATTTGAGTTACTCCATTGGGGATGGAGGTGGAGAAAGACCCTAAATTTCTTTGTGTCATTCACAATGAGACTGAAGAGGAAGAGGAAATAGCAGTCAGGACCTCAGAAGAAGGGAAGTTTCAGAGGATGTAGCTCTGTGTGGTTGAAAGGGCCATTTCCATATCATGCATTTGAATAGGAAGTTCTTTTCTAAAAATCTAATTTGCATCTGCAGAAAAGCCACATACTGTTTTTCTTGCAACACCTAGTGAAGACAGATTAGGCAAAGCAACTTAAAATTTTTCTTTTTACTTCTTCTAGCTCTTTAAGTACTAGAAAAATTGAATGTTAGATTTATAATTACTATGTTTTGTTTGAGAGAGAAAGAAAAAACTCATACACAAAGAACATTTTCATAAATCATGTCTATGATTAAAAAAATATGGTTCGAATAGACACAACTGTGCTTTACCCTGCATCTGTTTCACATACACAAATGTGTCAGGTTTACATAAACCACACTGATACAGATGAAAAATAAGGGAAGAACAAGATAAAAATAGCTCTTATGGTATCAGTAACATCTTTTATTATTATAATATATGATACCACTGCCATCAATCACACTCTTACATTGCATTGGCTAGTGACCTCAAGCCCCATGAAGGAAGAGCTAGCCAACACCCAGGAATCAATTCTTTCAACTTAAAAAAAAACTCCAGTATCATATATTTGGATTTCTGGTGACAATATCAAAGCTAGTGAAATGAAACAATCTCATCTCCCAAGTGTTCTTCAGGTCCTGATTTGAGAGGTGATTCTTTCACATGATACTCTCCCAAGGCTGGAGTGGTGAAGGGAAGCTATCACTCTGTCCTTTTCTGATGCTTCTATGGATAGATCATCATAGAGGTAACCATCCAACCAGCCACTAATAGCTTCCCAGGCCTGAAAGATAACACTGCTTTTGCTGATTTGTACTTTTATCAGCCCCTCTCCTACTGTCCCTGCCTAGTAGAGCAAACATGCAGCTGGATAATTCAACTAATTTTTTTCCTCAACAAAAACATTTAGCTTTTGTAGTACAATTATAAAAATTGCTGAGGTCTCAAAGGAGGACTTTTTAAAATGCATGTAAACTTAACCCTAGGTTTTTTAAAGCACAGTTTTTATTCTTACACACTTGAGTTATTTACATTTCTCTTAATGCTTTAGCTTTACTTTTTCTACCCTCATCAACTCTAACCTTGAAATTTATTGATTTATAAGCAGACAATTTATTATTTTGTCAGAAGCAATTCTTTTGTTCTGTCATGAATTTACCTCAAATATAGTATTTTACTAATTTTAATCTTCAAATCTTGAGGTTGCTTAAAATTCTACTTTCACCATTACACCCCATTTTAAAGTATTCAAGTTTTGTACATATGAATCAGAGGATCATTTTTACTTCATTCTACAAAAGTGACGTAAGCATGTGTAGGTAGCTCTTTGTGGTGTCCCTCTGTTTTAGGTGTTACATTTTATTTTTTTGAGTTTGTGTTTGTCAATTGCCCATTGCACTTTCAGGCCAGTATATCAAGTCTCTCACACAAGAAAAGATGACTGTTTGGACCCCTTTGCTCCTGGTTGGTCCCATCACCCCCAACTTACCATGTCTGCCAAGGTCTGGTCCGGTAAGAAATTGAGACAATTCCATGGAGAAATATGTGGGAATAAAAACAAGAACTCTCTTTCTGGGGAATGCTCTTTCCTACTCCTGCCATCCTGCAGCCTCACAGGGGATGCCCTTATTCCCTCTAATAACTGACTCAAAAGATAATTTCTGCCCTGTCTTCCTATCAGTGCAGAAGCACTCCTTCCTCATGTTGCATTTGTAAATCACAGGTACTCTCTGGGAGGCCAGATGACAGGTTCTTGAGACTAGGGGTTGTATACTTGTCTTCTTTAAGACTCCTCCCTCATGATTGACTAAAAAGATTTGGTAGTTAACTGGTAGAGTTTTTATCTTGTTTTTCCGCCTTTTGATACCTGTCCAGCCATAGAACATGTAGACAGTAATACAAATAAAAACTGAAAGATTAACACTGAATCCCATCACCCACTGACAGTTAATAACATACTTCATTCCTATCCTTTTTCAAGGCATAAACTGCTTTTATTGTTGCATTACTTTAACATAGCTGTGATTATACTCCATGTACTATCTTATAGCCTCAATTTTCTCATCAGGAACATTTTCACACATTAAAATATCACAAAAATAAATTCCTCTTCTATATCATAGTATATCTGTATGTGTTTATTTACAAGGTGCCAAATTTGAGTTCAGAACTGCACTATCTGTTTCTGCTATATCAAGAAGAGGTCTCAGTTCACAATATAGCAAGACAGGCCAATGGTTTAAGGAGTTAAACCAAGTTCTTCAGTCTTTTTCCAATTTCTTTCACCTACCACTGACCCAGTGCTTGCCTGAAAGAAAAGAATGTCTTCAATATCAGAACATACTGTTTCTTTCAGTTCCCCAGACATACAATATTCCTCATTCCCTAGTTTTCAGGTTTTTCCACATTCTGTTCCTTCTGTTAGAAATACTCTTCTCCCCGCTGACCTTCCCAAGTATACCTCAGCCCCAGTGGAACCTGGCAATTCCTGCTCAACCTTCAGGCCTCAAATAAATTATCACTCACTCTAAAATGGAGATGGATCCTTTCCTGTGTAGTTTCTTGGGACTATGTACTGCCTACATCAGTACCTTACTCACTGATTATAACTGACTGTTCCAGTCTTCCCTGCCAGGTTAGGACATCCAAGAAGACAAAGACCATGTTTTGCTTGCTCACCATTGGATTTTTAGCATGGTGCTTCTTCATGGTGGACATTCAATAAAGTTTCTGAATGAATCAATATATGAAAGCACATAAGTAAAACAATGGAGTGAAGATGAAAGATTTTCAGTCTTCTTGTTTCTCCAAGATGGCATTAATTTGACTACACTTCATCTACCCATTCCCATTCTGGACATTTAACCCCAAATTTCCATTTATGAAATTTTTCTTTCACTTTTCTCGGGCCATGTGGATTAAGTAAGGATGATTCTATCTCTTCACTTTCATGACTGAAAAGAAGACCCAAGTCAAGTGAAAGAAAAAGAGCGTTGAGATTTTTGCTGGGATTATTTGGGTTACTGAGTTGGTAGAATGAAGCTCAGCAAGGTTGATATCCATCTTGCTTCCAGGTGGGAAGAGCCTACTTGGGAATAAAGACAACACAAAGAAGGGCAGAGCCAAGTGGTGGAGAAATACAGCTGATGACTCTGTTTCAGCATGTTAGTCCAGATTTATCTAAGTCAATATTATCCTCAAACTTGGTCTTTTCAGTTACTTTTACAACTCTTGGTTATAAAACCCAGTTTGTTTCACTCAGTCAGACTTGGATTTTTATCACTTGAAATTGTCTCTCACATTACTTTATTCCATTATATGTAGTGTGTGTGGGTGAGTGAGGTGGGGGAGTCAGAAACAGGACCCAACTCAAGGGGTTCTTCCTAGACCTCTCCCCAATCATTATTTTTTCCCTGCAAAACCAGGTGGAAACTGATCACTTGGCATCTAGACCCATGATGACCCACTTCCGAAGACATTTCACCATTAGATAGTCTCTCCTCTCATGAAATCAAGGCCTCAGAGGTATGAAAAATATGGACTCATCCAGATGAAAAGGATTATCCTCTCTCAGAACTCATGTATCAGGATAATGATCTTCAACTCTGCTATGAAAAAAACATTTACAGGCGGGCCCTTCAAAATCACAAAATCTACTTTGCCAGACATTCCTGGTCAGGGAGGGAACCTAAGAATCTCTTTCCTACAGGGCTTTTACATTCTTTCAGTTCTGAAATATAATGCTTACAAAATTTTAATTTCATCCCCAAATTCCTAAATGCCTGTGATGAAGACTCACTGAGTTGATTTCTAATGGGAAGCACTGGTCCATCATAAGAGCTTAGGCACCTCCAGATTAAATTGCTGCCTCCATTAAAACTATGGATGTTGTACTTGGATAGGAAGCTCTGGGAAAAGATTATAAAAGTCAGTAAGGAAATAACCACAACCTAATTTCATAGACCCACAACGATCTACTTGGCAGAAGATCACCTACATAAGAAATAAGAAAAAAAAGCTTCCCAAAAGCAAACACCCCCCCCCCACACACACACACACACCACCCAGGAGAATTCTTCAAGCAAAGAGCAGAAAATGGCAAAATGAGCTTTTCTGGTCTGGTTATTTTTACCAAAATTCTTACAAAAACAAAAAGTTAAATCTTAATTAGTTAAACTCATCAGGAGTTATCTTTACTAAAAAGAGGAAAATTATATGAAATTGGGACTGTCCAAGAAGGTCTTGAGATATATGGATGGTTTACTCCTGGGTGTTGCTTCCTATATGAGAAGCAGGGAAGGCATAACAATGAAGCCAGGGTTTGTGTCCTATCTAATTAAAGGAAATATAAAAATCATTAAATTCTTAACTCCCTTTAATTAATTAATTAATTAATGCTCAATTAGTGATTTATGCCATAATAATGTCTTGACCCTCCATAAGGTTATCGGCAAAGTTAATGTCCATCATGAGTATGCATAATGATCTGTTCATAATCTATAACTTTTATCTCCCAGGAAAACTAGTGCTATGTACTGAATATTTGTGTTCCCCAAAATCCGTATGTTGATATGAATGGGTCTGAAGAGGTAATAAGGTGAGTGGAGATAGGAGCAAGGTTTAGATCAGCTTCTTCCAGCCTGGAAGCTCTTGAGCCAAAGCTAGCCCCCCACCTGTTTTGTTTTGTTTTATAATAAATAAAGTTTTATTGGCACACAGCTATATGTTACTTACATAGTATCTGTGGCTGCTTTGGCACTTGGATGACCCAGTTGAGTAGTTGTGAAAGTCACCTCATGACCCACCAAGCCAAAAACACCATCTGGCCCTTTACAAAAATTGTTAAAAGTCCTAACCCCCAGTGGCCATATGTGAATATGGTATTCTCTCTCTCTCTTTCTCTTTCTCTCTTTCTCTCTCTCTCTCTCTCTCTCTCTCTCTCTCTCTCTCTCTCTCTCTCTCTCTCTCTCTCTCTCTCTCTCTCTCTCTCTCTCTCTCTCTCTCTCTCTCTCTCTCTCTCTCTCTCTCTGTCTCTTTCTCTCTGTCTCTCTCTGTCTCTCTCTCCCCCCCTCCCTCTGTGTGTATGTATATATAAAAGCACATAGGAAAGGTTATGTGAGCATGTGAGGACTCAGCGAAAAGACAGCAGTCTACAAACCAGGAAGAAAGCTCTCACCAGAAACTAAATTTACCAGCACCTTGATCATGGACTTCTAGTCTCTAGAACTATGAGAAAATACATTTTTGTGGTTTAAACCACCCAATCTGGTACCTTATTATAGCAGCCTAATTAGATTATTACAAGGAGGGGACACATACATAAAATCATCAATGACTCCACACTTAAGTCCCTATCACTCCTCCACTGAAGCTTATTGGGGTCATATGTATAGTAGTCCCTCTCTATATCGCGGTTCACTTATCGCGGCCTCACTGTATCACAGGATTTAAAAAAATATTATATTTAATTATTTACAGCAGATTATTTGCCATATCACAGGATTTTTCAGTACTGTATACATATGTTGTTAAAGTTACATAGGTTTAAGAGTGTAGAATATGTTTAAAAACATAAGTAGTGTTTATAAAAGTGTGGAAAAGGTTAATAAGGGAGTGGGAAATGGTTAATAAGGGACTGAGAATGGTTTATAAGTGTGTCGGAAGGGTTTATAAAGTCTCAAAATATATACAAATACTAAAATAAATGTAAGGTACCTACTTCGCAGATTTTCACCTATCGCGGTGGTGTCTAGAATGTAATACCTGTGATAAGTGAGGGAATACTGTATAATCAAACCATATCACCTCTATTCCCAAAAGCTAATGGCTTGGCAGTACTGCCTCATGATTAGGAGCCTAGTCCTAGGAATTAGAACATGGATTAAAATTCTAGCTACACAATTTGTTGCCTGTGTTGTGTTTAAAAAGTAACTTAATTTTCCTGAGCCTTGGCTTTCTACTGGCAAACAGTGATGTTATTAATAATACTCCCTGCTCATACTGACAGTATTAAGTGAGATAATGCATAGGAAATATCAGCCTTATCATTCAGCTTCCATGGTGACTTTGTTGAGAAACACCTTCTTGGAACTGATGCCCCCTATGGACATTGGGGAGAATAGGTTTACCTAAACCACTGGATGTTTAGTCCCACGTTTAGGAATGGTGACAGTTCTAGGCAGAAGATCTGGTGGTATTTCCATTGGGCTGGAATAAAATATATCTGAACATGATATATCTGAAGATGACAATTCAGGAATAAAGAGGCATTGTAAGGAAGTGCAAGACATCAGAGCTGTCCTCAATGGGCCATAAACTCAGTAATGCCAGGGGCCAGATCTGTTTTGCTCACCAGTTTATGTGGTGGCTAGCATAGTGCCTATCACAAATAGAGCTGGATCAGATCTGTTGAGCAAAGGGGAGAAAGAACATACAAGTGATTACTGACTGAATGACAGTTGGCAGGTCCAGTCAGGGCCACATTGTCACTGGTGACAATGCCACCAGTGAAAAAGGCAAGGTTAAATGTCACCTTGCTTGAGCATCACAGGTTGACATTAATGGCAATGAGTTGTCCTATTAATTAGTCTTACTCCTTGTACTGACTGGATATGTGAATAATAAAGCAACATGGACTTTAAACAAATAAACTCACTGTAAGTCTCAAAATTGAACATGACCCCAGAATAGTTGTCATTCCCTGCATGTTTTCACGTGTAAACATTTCCACTGGCTAATGCCTAAATAAAGGAGAACAAAATATCTGGCACCCAACTGTTTTCTGAGCGCATAGCAGATATTTCTAATCAATCACAACCCTATTTTTTTTCCATGGCTGTCTGAGATTATTTCTCAACATGGCATTCCAGAGAGCTACTGACAATCAACTGGAGTTGGCCTTCAGGGTGAACCCATTCTGTCTCTGCTCTACATAGATTTCCTTTTATATCATGGTAATAGTCATTTGTTATTTTTTCCTCCCCTGCATCTATTCTTCCTTCTTATAACATTTCTGACTTTCATTCGAGGACCCACTTCACTCTACTCCTAATTTATTGGCAGCCAGGGACAGTGACTCAAAACCTGGATCCAAAGTAGAGCACACAACCAGCTGACTTACTCCATTGCCCTGGCCACAGAGACTGGCTCAATGGGTGCACAAGTCAAGCCATGCAGGCCAACATTCCTGGACTTTTGTCGAGCTGGTGGGAAAGCTGACTTTCATTCTCAACTTATTATAATCATGGGAGTTTAGAGTAGCTAGGCAAACAATGAGAGACTGAGAGCAAAATCAGTATTGCAGTAGGCAGAGTAGAAAAAAGGGAAGATGAAAATTCCTAAGGACAGCATTTAAGCCCCTAGATCCAAGCATACCTGAAGTCAGATACTTCTTGATTTAATAGTTATAAGTAAAAAATTCCTGTTTTGTTTTTTCTTTAAACTGGTCTGAGTTGGGTGTTCTGCTCCTAGCAACCAAGAAATTCACTCAAAGCAACACATATCCTGGTGCGTTCCTCCAACTCTTGAATGTAATTCTTCTCAGGAAAAAAACCTTCAGGCCCACCACTTTGCCAGCCTTGCCTTGACCTGTTTGAGGGCTGCCATTGTCCTCTGAAACTGGAAAACATACCAGCTAATGCAACAAAAGTCTTGGCACCAAAGAGGTAGATAGGGCCTAGAGAGCATCTGAGCATCAGGGGCCTAGACTTTCTCTTCTTCCTCCTTGCCATGTGAAAGTCCTGAGTCCTGGAATGCTCACCATCTTCCAAAAAAATCATTTCCAAATCTGCTATCTCTGCTTATTCAAAATTATTCAATACTAAACCCTTTGGGAAAGAGTGGAGAGTTAAGCTTAAACTCCACATTCTAAGACTTCTGGCCAAGATGGCAGTGTAGACAAACATGCTGCATCTCCCTCCATAACTAAGAAGGAATACAACTACCTCAAAACTAGATACTACCAGAAGTTCCAGGAAATCAAGCTTCATGGAAGTCCAACAAACAAAGATATAAAGAAGAAATACTCATCCAGACAGGTAGGAGGGATGGAGCTGAGACGGAGAGGACATGTTGTGGTAGTGGCAGAAGATGTGGCAGTAGCAGTGGAAGGCTGGTGGAAAACACAGTCACACATTTTAAAAGGTCCAGAGGGACACCTGGGGAGCATTCCCAGCCCCACACCAGGCCACGCAGCTCACAGACCCAACTCTGGGGAAAATAGAGCCTCATTGCTTCTGACTGTGCAGGCTGGTGTGGGTTGAGGCAGAGGAGACTGCCAGTCTCTCAGCAGAGTCTGCTTGTTTGAAGGGCCCTCACAATCCTGAACATCTGCAGACCCACCCACTCTGGGAACAACGGCCAGGGCAACAGCTAGAGAGGTGCTAGTCCCACACAGAAGTGGGAGAGGTACCTGGAAGAGGGGCAAGTGCTGAGCAAACAGTATTATTTCCTTTCAGACCCCTCCCTGCCACACAGTGTCACAACATGGTGGAGCAGATCTCCCTGTACTGACGAATCCCTAAGTCTCCGCCCCTTACAACATAACAGGAGTGACAGCTTACCTAAGACACAGAGGCAAACAAACACAGGAGCCTGTCAAGATGAGGAGACAGAGAAGTATGGCGTAAAAGAGGGAACAAATCAAGGTTCTAGTGGGAGTACTGACGAGGAGATAGCCAACCTAACAGATGCAGAGTTCAAAACACTGCTGATATAGATTCTCACAGGCTTGACAAATATGCTTGAGTATGGCAAATGCATAAGGGAAGAAGTGAAGGCTATGGTAAGTGAAATGAAAAAAAATCCACACAAAACCAGTGGGGAAGAGAAGAAAACCAGTGTTCAATTCAGCAATTTGGAACATAAGGAAGAAAAGAACAGTCAACCAGTACAGAATAAGGAAACAAGAATTGAAAAAAATGAGGAGGCTCCACTGGAAGAACTTTAAACATGCCAACATCCAAACCATTGGGGTGCCAGAAGGAGAAGAGAAAGAGCAAGAAATTGAAAGCTTTTGTGAAAAAATAATGAAGAAAAACTTCCCAGATTTGGTGAAGGAAATAGACATACAAGTCCAGGAAGCACAGAGAGTCCCAAACAAGCTAGACCCAAAGACTACCACACCAAGACACATCATAATTAAAACGCCACTACCACACCAAGACACATCATAATTAAAACGCCAAAGGTGAAAGATAAAGAGAGAATCTTAAAAGCAGCAAGAGAACAGCAGAGAGTTACCTACAAAGGGGTGACTTTAAGATTGTCAGATGAGTTCTCAAAAGAAATTTTGCAGGCAAGAAGGGACTGGCAAGAAGTACTCAATGTGATAAAAAGCAAGGACCTACAACCAAGACTACTCTATCAAGCAAAGCTATCATTTAGAATGGAAGGGCAGACAAAGTGCTTCCCGGACAAGGTAAAGTTAAAAGAGTTCATCATCACCAAGCCATTATTATATGAAATGTTAAAGGGACTTATTTAAGAAAAAGATCAAAACTATGAACACTAAAATGACAACAAACTCACAACTATCAACAACTGAATCTAAAAAATAAAAACAATATCCAACTAAGCAAATCAGAATAGGAACAGAATCATAGGTATGGGGATCATTTGAAGGGTTATCAGCTGGGAGGGGGGAGGAGGAGAAATGGGGAAATGGTTCAGGGATTAAGAAGCATAATTGGTTGGTACAAAATAGACAGGGGGGAGTTAAGAATCATACAGGAAAGGGTGAAGCCAAAGAACTTATATGCATGACCTATGGACATGAACTAAGGGGGGTAGGACTGCTGGAGGGAAGTGGGGTACTGGGAACAGGGGAGCAAAGGGACAAGAAAATGGAACTACTCTAACAACATAATCAATAAAATATACTTAAAAAAAAAAAAAGACAAGCCAGTGGCTGTTGAGCCGACACAAAACAAACAACAACAACAAAAAAGAACTCTACATTTTGATCCATACCCTTCAGCAGGTAGTGTGAGCCCACTTATTTGTTCACTCACTTATTTCTTTGTACAGTCAATAAATATTTTTCAGCGATTCCCATGGGTCAGGCGCTGGTCCAGGTAATTAGGACGCATGAGTGAACAAAACAGATAAAGCCCCTGACTCATAGAGCTTATATTCTAGAAACAGAAAAGAGTCAGTAAACAATAAACATGATGAAAATAAATTATGTGGAAGATTAGAAGGTGACAAGTACCATGGAGAAAAAAATAGAACTGATTTAGAGCAATCAGGGCTCAGTTTTACCATGGTCAAGGTGGGCCTACTTGGATATGGAACATTGAACTCTTAACTTAGAGAAGGCAAGGAGTGACCCATGCTAAAAGTTAGGTGTCCTATGACCAGTTAATTAAAATGAGTTCCCACATTCTTGAACTTCTGAACTACTTACTATGCTTCCAACCTCCAGTATTTGTGGATAGTTCAGGGCCATATCTATACACAGATCAAGTTCAACTAAATTTCTTTCTTTCTTTCTTACATTTTTTTTTTTAAGTGTTTAGGGTGGTGAAGAGTGGAGAGCTCTCAGATTTTGGCAGCGGGAAGCTGAGGAGTAGTGTTGGTGGGAGACATGTGGACCTCACAGTTTGCCTGCACACTACCCTGCTGGGCCATCAGTGCCATAAATGTCTAGGGAACTGAGGAACTGAGTCAGTGTTAAAGGACCCTGACACATGAGTAAGCCTCAGCAACATCTGACAAGAATTTAATTTAAAAAAAAAAAAAAAAGCAGCTGGAGATGCTACCTCTGTCAGGGCTGCATCCTGGCTGCCCCTGCAGTCCTGGGTCAGGGGAGCAGACATTGGGGGCAGTCTCCTTAGCCTCAGGCGACCCCAGAGAGGAGCTGATGCAAATCAGCAGCTTTTCCCACATGTGTTTGGGCTTTCTCCTCCCTGATCTGTCCACCCACTGGCCCTCTGACTCTGAGATTGATGTACTGGTGTCACACTTACCCTAGATCCTTTGAGGAAAACATAAAATAAATCCAAGGATTTGGGAGGGAGGGACCAGTCATCTGTTACTGTGAGGAAAGTCAGAAACAGAGGCAAAACTGACACAGATTCAAGGTACACCAAATCCTTGCCAAAGCTGCCAGGCCACCTGCCTGAGCTTATTCCCAGGGGTGGCTATTTAGGGCTTCCCAGTGAGAAGCTAACTAAACTGACTTCACCCTCCCAAGAGAAGATTTATTATAGGAATTGACTCATGTGATTCTGGAGGCTGAGAAGTCTCAGAATCTACTTTCTGCCAGCTGGAGACCCGGGAAAGCTAGTGGTATAATTCAGTGCAAAACCAAAGACCTGAGAATCCAGGGACCGATGGTGTAAACCCCAGTCTGAGTCTAAAGGACAGAAAACCAGGAACACACATCTCCAAGGGCAAGAGAAAATGGGTGTTCCAGCTCAAACTAAAAAAAGCAAACTTGACCTTTCTCTAACTTTCTGTTCTATTCAGGCCCTTGAGGAATTGACTGATGCCCACCTGCCTTGGTGGGGGTGAGCTTTATTTAGTTTACCTATTCAAAGGCTAATCTCTTCCAGAAACACCCTCACAATCACCTCAGAAATGACATTTTGCCAGCTCTCTGGGCATCCCTTTGCCCAGTCAGGTTGACACATAAAATTTACCATCACAATAATTAACTGTGACAAAATTTCTAATAACTGGGGTCATGTGGTCCCTTCATTAGAATCTAGGGATGGCATGATCAAAACATACCAGGACTCTCTAAGTCATGGTTTGACTGAGTTATGGAACTAAAAAGACCAGAGGAGGGATGACTTCAGGCATGGCTGGTTCCAAATGCTCAGAAAGTATCACCAGGACCTGTTATTTCTCCATTTATCTGCACTGCTCCCTCTGTGATGGCTTCACTCTCAGCAAGACAGCCATTACAACTTCTGCCTATATCACAGTATGTTCTAGTTCAATGGGAAGGAGGATGTGCCTCTTTTCTGACATTCCCAACAGAAGTCTCAGGGTATTTCTGACTGAATCATAGGGCCATTCCCATCACTGGGCCACAAGAGTATGAAAATACTCTAGGGAGGGGTATGTCAATGCTGTTGGAGGGAGTGATGAGCAAAGAAAGATAGATTATGCCAACCAAAACCACAATGACTACTAGAGAGCAAAATCAGTGTTGCTCATTCAACAAAGACTTGAGCCTGAAGAATCAAGAACATAACAGGAGTTCTCAACAGGGAGTGATAAGTTAAGCATGGACTTGACTTGGGGAGTGACTCTGAGCAGGAATATGTTCTCTCTAAAGATCTACAAATTTCTATACAATTCAGAATATTTTCCCCTATGGATGCCTTCAACAGTTGCTTCAAAACATCTACTGCAAGCCAGTTTTTCAGTTATAGACCAAATGCTCCATGAAACACAGCAAGAGAAGAAAAATGGGACGAGGGTCAGCAGAACTGTACTGCTGTTTTATGTCTTTTCTGGAAATTACAAAACTAACCACCAAATCACTTTGGATAATCTACTTGGTTTACAAATTTCATGGTAGCATAAACCACTCATTTGAGTAGTTTCAGATTAATACCCTTTAACACCAAAAGAGTACAGTGCCAAGGAGAGCAGCCTGAAGAAGTCTTCCAACATTGGACAAAAATGGACAGGAAGGAGACTAACATGCCTACTGGGCCAGACAGGCTTGTCTTTTCCCCAGGGAGAAAAATTATTTTCTAGTGGTGAAACTGGGTAGAGTGTGGAACTGTTATCAATATTTTGATAAAATTATATTCTTTGCTGCAAGCATGAAGCCTGTAATTGTTGATTTCATCCTCTGATGTGGCCAATTATAGATACACATATTGGTAGTAACTCAGTTGGGCTGTTGGCGTTACCTAACAAAGAGTTGGCTGGAAATGCTTGGGTATCTATTGGGAAAGTAGGATAGGCATGAAGTGGTGTGGCATGTGGTCCATTAAGGATGTAATTGTATTACCAAGCAGAGTCTGTATTTCTCTCAGTAAATCTACTGTCTCTAGATCTAACACTAGAGAGACTTGATCTTCATCTAGAGAATGACATTGTTTTTTATGGTAAGGCCTCTGATTTCTACCAATGGAGGCAAGTTACTCAACAATTAAAGGTGGCAACATGGGGCCACATTTGAGCCAGAGCTTGGAGCTGAAGAGGAAATTAATAAAATGGAAGACAAGAAAGTATTCCAAATATAGTCCAAAGATGAAAAGATGAATGATAAGCACATGAAATTAAGAGACATAGAAGATGGAATGAAAACAGTTTAACACAAATCTAATTTTAGTTCTGGAAGGTAATAAAGACAGAATAGGGGAGAAGTACTATCAAAGAGATAATGTTACCAATTTTCAGATTTAGGACTTACTATAAATGTATCACAGTGAAATTGCCAAAAAAACAAAGAAAACAAAACAATCTTAAAAGCAGTCAATGGTTAAACACAGATTGCCTACAGAGAAATAGCCATTACAATGACTGCTGACTTCATTCACAGGAGTGCTCAGAAAAGTGGAATACCTTCAGTGGACTGAGAAAAGTACTATTAGCCTAGAGATCCATACTCTGTGAAACTCTCTTTAATGGTGGTGGTAAAATAATGACAAAAAGAAACAAGTATTTATCCGCAAAATAGTAACTTATAAATTGCCCTTAAAATTTAAATTCTAAAAATGTGTTAGATAAAAGAAAAGTTTTTCCAGATGAAAATCTGATATAAGTAGAATGGATAAGCCAAGACAGTAATAAATATGTGAACTAATCCAATGACTGTATGAAATAATAATAATAATATACCAAACTGAGCAGGGCAAAGCAAAAATAATAGCTGAAACAAAAATGCTGGCCTATAATAGTAAAAGGACTCCAATTGAAACAAGAATAATGGATAATAATAATAAAAAGGAGGGTGATCTGAGAGTGAAATTACCCTAAACTTTGTGGGTTTTTCAGAAAGATGGGAAATATGTTCATTAAATTCGTACTTTGTTAAGCTAAGTATGTTTATTAAAACTGCTAGTGTCATTAGCTACTAAAAGAATAACCATGGAACATACACCCACTGAAGAAGTAGCAGAGAAAAATGGGATAAGAAAACAAAATCCAAAAGAAGGCAAAAAAGGAGAAGAATCGGAAGTAGGACAAACCAAAAGCACATAAGAAGATGGAAAAACAAATGTATATAAATTAATATAAATGGATGAATGTCTACAGATAAAAGACAAATTGCCAGGCAGATCTGGATTAAAATATTCAACTACATGATCTATATAAAGCCAAAAAATAACAAACCTGCAAGAACAGGGTAAATCCATCAATATAACAGAAATTGTTTTTAACACACCTTTCTCAATAATTGACAGATCAAGCAGACCAAGAAATCATCAAAACTGAAAAAGACAATTAACAATCCTGATTTGAAAGGTTACACAGAACACTGAGCCCAGCAATTAGAGAATACACACTCCTTTCAAGCACAAAGATAGGCATACATTATGCCATAAAGCTAGCCTCTGGAAGTTCAGAAACTTGATGTCATCTGTGCTCCATCCTCTCACCAATGTTCACTTAAGTGAGAAAATGTATGTGGGTGGAATGAATAGAAAAACTGTATATATTTGGAAATTTTAAAAACCAAACAACTAATGTGTCAAAAATAATAAAAATCAGAAAATACTAAAAATCAGAAAATACTAACATATGGGAAGCATTTAAGATAGTATTATGGAAATTTTATTTTTAATGCCCCATTAGAAAGTAAGAAAGTCTCCAAACTAATGAACTAAGCACTTAACAGACAAACTTAAGCAGGAAAAGACCAGAATTTTGAAAACTTAGAAAATAGAGGAAAAAAGCAAAAATAAAAATAAATGCAAAAGTTTATAAAATTAAAAATGAGTACACATAAGTAAAGATCAAGAAATACTAGTTGTTTAAAAAAACTAATAAATACATATTTATTGTCAATATTAATCAATAAAAACAGATAATATGCAAATAATATCAAGAGTGAAAAAATACATTATTACAGGTGCTACGGAGATCAATAGTTAATACATTACTATGGATAGCTATTACCAATAAACACACATCTTGATAGAAAGATATTTTCCTAGAAAAACATAATCTATCAAAATCGATTTAGGAAAGAAAAAAACATAGAAATAATTCTGTAACCATTTTTAAAACTATACCAAAAGCTTAAAATGTTACACAAAGAAAATATTGGACCCAGATAACTTTATAGGCATGTTCTACCAAACAGATAAGAACAGATAATTTCAAGTTTATACAAATGGTTCCAAAGAATTATATTTATTAGGCTAATCTAACCTTAACTGCAAACAAGACAGAAATAGTATAATAGGCCAATTTTACTCATGAGCATAAATTTAAAAATTTAAATAAAATATTGGGAAATCAAATTCAAAAATACATAAAAACAATAAAACACCATTACCAATTTGGATTTGGTCAAAATTTGTAACCTTGATTTAATATAGAAAATAGATTAATGCAATTTGTCATATTAACAAATTAGAAAAAAAATCCCCAATAATAAATGCAAAACATTTTTTCATAAAATTCAACCCAAATGAAGTGGACCTATAATAAAAGTACCACAAATAAGATCTTTAATAGTAAAAGTTGAAAGTATTCTATCTATCAAAAAAGAAAGTATTTCATCTATAAATATTTTTAGAAATTAATATAAGAGAATAACTTTATTACTTCAATAAGAAAAGCAATTTTTAAATAAGACATAATAAGCACCATATAAGAAACCATATAAGAAAAGACTGAAGTTTTTCACAATTTTTAAATTGAGAATTTTTCATGAAAAACAACAAACAGGGCAAATATTTTGGCAACCCATAATCAACAGAAGATTAGTATAAAAAATAAGGGATTTCTATAAATCAGTGATAAAAAGTCATGCCTCAAATAAATGAATCATAAAAAGGTATTTAATAGGGAGGGAATAGATAGGCCACATACATCTTAAGAGTTGATCAGTCTCAATTAGTAATTAGATAAATGTTCATTGAAACCATATTGAGATATAACTTTGGACTGTAAATGATTAAAAAGTCTGGCAGTACTACATATAGGCAAGGATGTGGAGCTATGGAAATTCTTATTACATTGTTAATGGAATATGGACTGGAACAGCAACTTTAAAAAGTACTTTGGTATTACTCAGGAAAGGTGGCCATACTCAGGCACCAAGATCCATCAATTCTAATCACTGGTTGGAAAAGATGTACAAGAAATGTTCCCTCAGAAAACTCTTACAAATGTGTGCCAGGGAATATATACAAGAACAATATGGCAAGATTGTTCATAAAAGTGAAAACTGTAAACAGTCCAAAAGTCCATCTACAGCAGAATGGGTAGATACATTGTAGTACATTTCTTTTTTATTTTTTTAATTGTATTTTTTTTCCATTACCATTTATCGCTCTATACACCACCACCACCCGACCATCCCCGTGGAACCATCACACCATTGTCCATGCCCATGGGTCCTTTTTCCTTTTTGTTTGATCTCTCTACATTCCCCCAATACCTGTCATCCTGAACTCTATGAGTCTGTCTCTATTTTGTTTGTTAATTCAGCCTGTTCATTAGATTCCGCATATGAGTGAAATCATCTGGTATTTGTCTTTCTCTGACTGACTTATTTCACTTAGTATAATGTTCTCCAGGTTCATCCATGCTATCGTATAGGATAAAATTTTCTTTTCTTTTCTTCCTTTTTCTTTTGTTTTTAAGTATATTGTATTGATTATGTTGTTACAGTTTTCCAATTTCTATCCCCTTTGCTCCCCTCTGCCCAGCACCCCCCTTCTCTCCAGCAATTCCAGTCTCCTTAGTTCAAGTCCATGAGTCGTGTATTTAAGTTTCTTGGCTTCACCCTTTTCCTATATTATTCTTAACTTCCCCATCTGTTCTGTACCAACCAACTATGCTTCTAAATCCCTGCACCATTTCCCCATTTCTTCCCCTTCCCCTTTCCAGTTCATAACTCTCCAAATGATCCCCACACCTATGATTCTGTTCCTATTCTGGTTTGCTTAATTGGATTTTGTTTGTAGTTTTTAGATTCGGTTGTTGATATCTGTGAGTTTGTTGTCATTTTAATGTTTATAAGTTTGATCTTTTTCTTAAGTAAGTCCCTTTGATATTTCATATAACAATAGCTTGGTGATGATGAGCTCCTTTAGCTTTAACTTGTCTGGGAAGCACTTCATCTGCCCTTCCATTCTGAATGATAGCTTTGCTGGATAGAGTAATCTTGGTTGTAGGTCCTTGATTTTCATCACATTGAATATTTCTTGCTAGTCCCTCCTTGCCTGCAAAGTTTCTTTTGAAAAATAAGCTGATAGTCTTATAAGCATCCCTTTGTAGATAACTCTGCTTTTCTCTTGCTACTTTTAAGATTCTCTCTTTATCTTGAACTTTTGGCATTTTATTATGATGTGTCTTGGTGTGGTCCTCTTTGGGTCTAGCTTGTTTTGGACTCTCTGTGCTTCCTGGACTTGTATGTATATTTCCTTTGCCAAATTTTGGAAGTTTTTCTTAATTATTTTTTCACATAAGCTTTCAATTTCTTGCTCTTCCTCTTCTCCTTCTGGCATCCCTATGAATTGGATGTTGGCATACTTAAAGTTGTCTTAGAGGTTCCTAAGCCTCCCTTCATTATTTTCAATTCTTGTTTCTCCATTCTGTACTGGTTGACTGTTTTCTTCTTCCTTATGTTCCAAATCATTGATTCTAACCCAAGTTTACCTTTCTTCACCATTGGTTTTGTGTGGATTTCCTTCATTTCACTTAGTGTAGCCTTCACTTTTTCCCTTTTGCATTTGCTGTACTTAAGCATATCTATCAAGCCTGTGACCATCTTTATCAGCAGTGTTTTGAACTCTGCATCTGTTAGGTTGGCTATCTCCTCATCACTTAATTTTATCACTGAAACCTTGATTCATTCTCTCTTTTGGGCCATACTTCTCTGTCTCCTCATCTTGACAGGCTTCTACATTTGCCTCTATGTCTTAGGTAGAGCTGTCACACCTGTTTTGTTGTAAGGGGTAGAACCTTAGGTATTTGTCAGCACAGGGTGATCTGTTTCACCACATTGTGGTGCTATATGTTGGAGAGGGGTCTGAGAGGAAAATATGCTGCTTGCTCAGCACTGGCCCCTTTTCCAGGCACTTCTCTTGCTTCTGTATGGGACTGGCACCCCTCTAGCTGTAGCTCTGGTCATCGTTCCCAGAGTGGGTTGGTCTGTGGACATTCTAGGACCATAGGGGCCCTTTAAATAAGCAGACTCTGCTGAGAGACTGGCAGTTTTTTCCTTTGCCACAATCCCCACTGGTTTTCACAGTCAGAAGCAATGAGGCTTTATTTTCCTCAGCACTGGAATTATGAGCTGTGTGTCTGATCTGGTGTTGGGAGAGGAGAAGAAGGGAACAGGGGAGAAAGAGAGAGACAGAGAGACAGAGAGAAAAACAGCGATAAGTTGCCTCTCATATGCCTCTCATATGTGCCCTGACCAGGGACCAAACCCAAAACCCAGGCATGTATCCTGACTGAGAATTTAGCCTGTGACCTTCAGGCTATTGAGCATTGCTCCCACCATTGAACCACACTGGCCAGAGCCCTTGTGGCACATTTCTATAATGGATAGTATACAACAACAGTTACAAGGACTAAAAATAGAGTCTGGTGTATTACCACAGGTGAATCTCAAGAATAATAAGTGAAAAAGCAATTCACAAAGGAACACAAGCAACCTAACTTTTTAAATATAAAGTTCAAGTTTAGACAAATTAACAAATTTATTGTTTAAGGATTTGTAAATAGTGAGACAACCATTAAAAAAAGAAAGAAAGAAGATGAGAAATGAGAAATTCTGAATATTGGTTACCCTAGGTAAAGTGAGGGAGGAGATGCCTCAGGGAAGTTCTAAGAGAAAGCTTGGAAGGTAGTGGAAATTGTGTGTGTGTGTGTATGCATGTATGTGTTTAATGTGGGTAGTTGAGACTTGGGATTCATATCATTATTCCTAAACTATGCTAATGTATAATGATATTATACAAAATTTTATATATGATATATTTTATAATTAAAAGAGCATTTAATAGAAATACAGTTTTTTTTCCACTTTAGAAAGAATCTTTAAAAGGTAGAATATTTTTTGATGTGTGTTTTAAATGTCTTATATCAACTAGCAGTACTGTGTCTTTTGAAAAAAATACTGTAATTCCCAATGAAGTTAGGAAAAAGATAGTGGCTATTTCATAATGTTAAATAATAATAGTTATATCTCTATCCACACATTACATAAAAAGTAAAAGTATTAGAAATAAGTAGTATAACACAGATATATTTTAGCAAGGTATGTGTTATTTTATTTATTTATTTTAATACACAATTTTTTATTGTTGTTCTGTTATAGTTGTCCTAATTTCCCCCCTTGTTCACCCCTGCCCTGCCCCCCACACCCTCCCACAGTCAATCCCCACCCACTCTGTTGCCCATGTCCATGGGTCATTTATGCCTGTTCCTTGACTAGATCCTTCCCGTTCTTTACCTCCTGATTATCTTCTCCCCTTCCTTGTGGTCACTGTCAGTCTGTTCCTTGTTTCCATACCTCTGGTTCTGCTTTACTCACTTGTTTGTTTTGTTAATTAGGTCTCTCTTATAGGTGAAATTATATGGTATTTATCTTTCCCCACCTGGTTTATTTCACTTAGCATAATACTCTCTAGTTCCCATCCAAGTTGTCCCAAAAGGTAGGAGATCATTCTTTCTTTCTTCTGCGTAGTATTCCATTGTGTAAATGTACTACAGTTTTTTGATCCACTCGTTTACAGATTATCACTATCTTTACATAGGCAAAAAATAAAAGTACTAGAAATAGTATAGCATAGAACACACATGAAGACTTCTGGCCAAGATGGAGGTGTAGACAGACACGCTGAGTCTCCCTCTGCAACTAAGAAGGAATACAACTACCTCAAAACTAGAGACAACTAGAAGTTCCAGAAAACCAAACTACATGGAAGTCCAGCAAAGAAAGATATAAAGAAGAAATACTCATGCAGACAAGTAGGAGGGGCAGACATGGGCGGAGAGGATGTGGTGTGGTGGCAGCAGTGACGGCAGCAGTGGCAGGCCAGTGGAGAGCACAGTCACACATTTTAAAAAGTCAGGAGGGACACCTGGGGAGCGTCCCCAGCTACTCGCCAGACTTCGCAGCTCATGGTCCCAGCACCAGGGAAAATCAAGCCTCATTGCTTCTGACTGTGCAGAATAGTGAGGATTGGGGTGGAGGCAGAAACTGCCAGTCTCAGCAGAGTCCGCTTGTTAAAAGGGACCCTATGGTCCTAGAACGTCCGCAGACCCACCCACTCTAGGAACAGGGACAGGGCAGAAGCTAGAGGGTCGCCAGTCCGGTGCAGAAGTGGGAGAGGTGCCTGGAAAATGGGCAAGTGCTGGGCAGGCAGCATTGTTCCCTCTTGGACCCCTCCCCCACATACAGTGCCACAACATAGTGAAACAGGTCGCTCTGTACTGATGAATCCCTAAGGCTCCGCCCCTTACAACATAACAGGAGTGACAACTCTACCTGGGATGCAGAAGCAAACAAACACGGGAGCCTGTCAGAATGAGGAGACAGAGAAGTATGGCCCAAAAGGGGAAATGGATCAAGGTTCCAGTGGGAGAACTAAGTGACAAGGGGATAGCCACCTAACAGATGAGGAGATATACAACCTAACAGATTCAGAGTTCAAAACATTGGTGATAAAGATGCTCACGGGTTTGACAGATATGCTTGAGTACGGCAAATGCATAAGAGAAGGAGTGAAGGCTATGCTAAGTGAAATGAAGGAAAATCCACACAAAACCAAAGGTGAATGGAATAAAACCGGGGTTCAAATAAAAGATTTGGAACATAAGGAAGAAAAAAATAGTCAACCAGTGCAGAATCAGGAAGCAAGATTTGAAAAAAATGAAGAAAAGTTCCCAAATTTTACAAAGGAGATGGACATACAGGTCCAGGAAGCACAGAGGTTCCTGGGCGAGCTAGACCCAGAGGGGACCACACCAGGATGCATCATGACGGAGATGCCAAAGGTGAAAGATAAAGAGAGAGTCCTGGGGGCAGCAAGAGAGAGGTGGAGAGTTGCCTACAAAGGGTTGCCTATAGGACTATCAGCTGTTTTCTCAGAGGACTCTTTGCAGGCAAGAAGTATTCAATGAGATGAAAGGCAACCTGCAACCAGGATTACTCTATCCAGCAAAGCTATCATTCAGAATGGAAGGGCAGATGAAGTGCTTCCCAGACGAAGTAAAGCTAAAGGAGCTCATCATCACCAAGCCATTATTATATGAAATGTCAAAAGGACTTACTTAAGAAAAAGAAGATCAAAACTATGAACACTAAACTGACAACAAACTCACAACTATCAACAACTGAATCTAAGAAATAAAAATAAAATCCAATGAAGCAAACCAGAATAGGAACAGAATCATAGGCATGGGGATCATTTGCAGGGTTATCAGCTGGGAGTGGGGAGGGGGAGAAATTCAGAAATGGCTCAGGGACTAAGAAGCATAATCGGTTGGTATGAAATAGACAGGGGGGTGTTAAGAATAATATAGGAAAGGGTGAAGCCAAAGAACTTACATACACGACCCATGGACATTAATAAGTGGGGTGGGGTTGCTGGAGGGAAGGGGGTTACTGGGCAGAGGGGAGCAAAGGGGGAAAAAATTGAGAAACTGTAACAATATAATCAATAAAATATACTTTAAAAAAAGAAAAATAGTATATCATAATTTTTTTTGCAAGTTATGTGTTGTTTATTTTAAACCTGGTGTTGACTACAATGTCAAACCGCCTAAGGTGGTTTGACATTGTAGTCAACACCGGCAACTCCTGCGGCGCACCTGAAGCCAAGCTGTATTGACTTTGTCTTTCCCTTGGACCCTTCAGCTGCGAAGAGAGGGGGGGTCTGCTGCATGGGCAACAGCAGACCCTCCATATCACCCTGCCCAGGCTCTGTAGCTTCAGTTTCACTTGAGAGGACACTCCAGCGTCATCGCAAGATGTCGACTCAACACGGGAGGAGACAGATACCGGTTATAAGCTCATCCGATTGGCGAAGGAAACGAGCGCCAGGGGTCTCCTCTGACGGTGGGAGAGGTCATCGCACCTCACTGGACAGCTACCGTCCCGCCATGGCTCGCCTGCCCCACTGGGTGCGTGGGGATCAGAGAGGCGCCTCTCGAAAAGTGGGCCACAAAACACCCGCACCAGTTAATTCCAAGCAAACAACAAGAAAGAAGCCTCCGGCTCTTCGCCTCGCTAGCTGGAACATCAGGACCATGTGCCCCGGACTTACTGCAGACCTTCTGTGGATCAAGGGTGCCAGGAAAACCGCTGTCATCGATAGGGAACTGGCACGACTAAACATCGACATTGCGGCTCTACAGGAGACCCGGTTGGCCGACAACGGAACTATCAGAGAAACCAACTACACCTTCTACTGGCAAGGGAAGTCTCCGGACCAACCAAGACAGCACGGTGTTGGGTTCGCTGTGAAGAACACGCTTGTTAACTCCATAGAGCCACCCACAGGAGGCACAGAGAGATTACTTACCCTCCGATTGTCAACAACTTTCGGCCCAGTCAGCATTCTTAGCGCGTATGCCCCAACCCTCTGCGCCACCACCGAAGAGAAAGAACAGTTCTACCATGCACTGGACGAAGCGTTATCCAAGATTCCCAGAAGTAACGCTCTCTATCTCCTTGGAGACTTCAATGCAAGAGTAGGAGCCGACCACATGGCCTGGCCCACCTGCCTTGGAAACTTTGGGAGAGGAAAGATCAATGAGAATGGTCAGCGACTGCTTGAGCTTTTGTGTCACCATGGCCTGTGCGTGACAAACACATTCTTCAAGTGCAAAGAGATCCACCAGGTGTCATGGAGGCACCCCCGCTCCCGTCATTGGCACCAGCTTGACCTCGTCATCACCAGAAGAACGGATATTGGCAGCACCCTCCTCACCCGCAGCTACCACAGTGCAGACTGCGACACGGACCATGCCCTCGTGGTAAGCAAGGTGCGCATAATGCCGAAGAGGTTGCACCACTCCAAGATGAAGGGTCGCCCACGCATCAACACCAGTTGTGCCAGCAACCCAGTTAAGACCCAACAATTCATCAACAAGATGGAAGATGCACTCGGCGAGGGAGTGGCGGCAGATGACATTATCGAATCCAATTGGCCACGTCTCCGCGACGCCATATACAACTCCGCCATTATTGCTTACGGGAAGAAAGAGCGGAAGAACGCTGACTGGTACGAGGCTCACTGGGAAGAAATGGAACCCGTGATTGAGGCTAAGAGGAAGGCCCTACTGGCTTACAAGGTCACGCCCACTCCCAGTACACTTCAAGCTCTACGGGCTGCCAGGAACAAAGTCCAGAAGACCGCCCGCCACTGTGCCAACACCTCTTGGCTAAACCTGTGCAGAAGCATTCAGGAAGCCGCCGATATAGGCAACGCACGAGGAATGTATGAGGGTATCAAGAAGGCAACAGGCCCAATCCCCTCCAAGATCGCCCCCCTTAAGTCCAAGACAGGTGAGGTCATCACTGACCAGGAACAGCAAATGCGGCGGTGGACCGAGCACTACCTCGAGCTGTACGCAACGAAGAACACCGTAACAGACACTGCTCTTAAAGCCATCCCAGACCTACCAGTCATGGAGGAGCTAGACACCCCACCTACTGCGGCAGAGCTCGGCAAAGCCATCGACCGCCTCGCTTGCGGGAAAGCACCAGGAAGCGACGGAATCCCTCCAGAAATCCTAAAGAGCGGGAAACCAGTCCTGCTACAGCCGCTCCACCATCTACTCTGTCTCTGCTGGAAGGAGGGTTACATCCCCCAGGATATGAGAGACGCCAACATTATCACCATGTACAAGAACAAAGGAGACCGCAGCGACTGCAACAACTACCAGGGCATCTCTCTCCTCAGCGTCGTCGGCAAAGTATTCGCCCGGGTCGCTCTTGCCCGCCTGCAGACCCTTGCTTCCCGCGTCTACCCAGAGTCCCAGTGTGGCTTCAGAGCTGGCCGATCAACAGTGGACATGATCTTCTCCCTACGCCAGCTGCAGGAGAAGTGTCACGAGCAGCATAAACCACTATACCTCGCCTTTATTGACCTCACGAAGGCGTTTGATCTGGTCAGTCGAAGCGGACTCTTCAGCTTGCTACGGAAGATTGGCTGTCCACCACATCTGCTTGCTGTGGTCATGTCCTTTCACGACAACATGCACAGCACGGTGTCCTACAATGGCGCAACCTCTGAGGCCTTCCCAGTCAGCAGCGGAGTAAAGCAGGGCTGCGTCCTCGCGCCTACGCTGTTCGGAATCTTCTTCTCCATGCTCCTCCAATACGCCTTTAAGGACTGCAGCGAGGGTGTCTTCATTCACACCAGATCCGATGGCAAGCTCTACAACCTGGCCCGTCTACGAGCCAAGACCAAAGTCAAAGAGGTGCTCATCCGTGAGATGCTCTTCGCCGACGACGCAGCTTTGACATCACACTCCGAAGAGGGACTCCAGCAGCTAGTCACTTGCCTTTCCCACGCATGCAAGGAGTTCGGACTAGCCATCAGCCTGATGAAGACGAATGTTATGGCTCAAGGCACGGGGACTCCCCCATGCATCACCATCGACGGATACACCCTGGAGGTTGTCAACGACTTCACTTACCTCGGGTCCACCATCTCGAGCTCTCTGTCAGTCGACTTGGAGGTCAACCGGAGAATCGCCAGGGCAGCCACAGTTATGGCCAGACTGAACCGGCGAGCGTGGAACAATTCCAGCCTCACTGAGAAAACCAGACTGCGCATCTACCAAGCCTGCGTACTCAGCACTCTCCTCTATGGCAGCGAGACGTGGACCACCTACGCAAGGCACGAAAGGAAACTCAACAGCTTCCACATGAGGTGCCTGCGACGCGTCCTGCATGTCGCCTGGCAGGATAAGGTCCCCAACACCGAGGTGCTGAAGCGAGCCAATATGAGCAGTTTGCATGCAGTTCTTAGCGAGAGACGCCTCAGGTGGCTCGGCCATGTCAAAAGAATGGATGCAGGCCGTATCCCCAAAGTCCTCCTCTACGGCGAGCTAGCAGAAGGCAAGAGGATGACAGGGCGCCCAAAACTGCGGTTCAAAGACATCTGCAAAAAGGACATGACACAATGCTCCATCAATCTCAACACATGGGAAGTTCAAGCAGACGACCGCCTAGCCTGGAGGCTCGCGGTCAGGCAAGGTACGTCACGCGCGGAGGCTGCGCGCAACGAGGAGGCGGTCCAGAAAAGATCGAGGCGGAAGCAGCGTCAGCAGCAGCAACAACACCCATCTGCCTTCACCTGTACCAAGTGCGGCAGGGATTGTCACTTCCGAATCGGACTGCACAGCCATTCTCGGCGGTGCAGATAGACTCTCAAGAAGCTACGCCATCGTCTTTCGAGACGGACGGCTGCCGACAACGACAACGATTTTAAACCTGGAAACTCTAAGAGAATACATTTATTTTAAAAGTAACAGAGCTAAAAAGGAATTGAATAAGTGTATAAAATAAATAAATTTTTATGAAATACTCTATTTTTAAGAACCTCCAAATTATCACAAAAAAGCTACTTATAAATAAAACAAGATGTAGGACCTAACATATATATATTCACATACACACCAGGGTACAAAATAAAGATAGATAAAGTGAGATATATCATAGAAACTGTGGATAAAAAGATATAATATCATTTTTTCTAAAACTAATTATAAAATAAATGTCATCTTATTACTTTGGAACTTGAAAAATTGTTCTAAAATTAGTCTGAAAAATTCTTAGCAAGAATTGCAAGAAAAACATTTTTTTAAACAGATTTATCCAAAGTAGAGATTTATCAAACTCCTCAATATTAAAATGCATCATGAAGCTCTGGTAACTAAAATAATATGACATTTAATCAGGTACAAGGATATTATACCATGATGTTGGAGCACTAGAGTACTTTTCATTTAATAAAATAATAAGAACAATCTAAATGTCTACCAACATGAACCCATTTAATAAATTATGTGTCAATAGAACACTGAAATATTATACAAGTATTAAAAATGTAAACTAAAGTTAATCCACATCTAGATACTTCACATTAAATCTACAGGACACTAAAGAGAATGAGAACATCTTTAAAGCAGGTAGGAAGAAAGTATATTATGAACTAAGAGATGGGACTTTTAGCTGGCAAGAAACTTCTCAGAAACAATAGCTTTAGGTTAGAAGAAAGTAGAATACACTAAAAATATTGAACAAAAATAAATAGTAAGCCTAGAATTTTCCCCTCAAGTAAAGTACCATTCAAGTGTGAGAACAAAGGATAAAATAAATACAGTTTTACACAGTCTGAAAGAATTCATCACTTAAAGTCCCTTGCTGAAAATAACTATCAAAGAGTGAATCACAGAGAGAAGCAATCTGAACCTCCTACGAGAGAGTGGGATGAAAGAAACAATGGTGAGCAAATTGGGAAAATCTAAAGCAAGAACTAGGTGTATAAATAATAATTACTAATTTTTAGGATAAAAAGGGTGAGACAAAAACATAAGATTATAATAATACGTAATTAAAGGAGAGTTAAAACATTACACTCCCTTTGCTTTTAAGTTAAGCAACAAAACTCTTTTGTTGACCAAAAAATATAAGAGAAATGCATAACTTGCAAACCAATGAAGAGATTTACAAAAAAAAAAAAAAAAGAATTGTAAAGAAAGGAAATTAAGCACTAACTAGTGTCACTAAGTGGGCTGGGCATTGTCTTGCAGACCGAAGGGTCCCCGGTTCCATTCCTGGTCCGGACACATGCCTGGGTCCGGTTGAGGGCATGCAAGAGGCAACCAGTCAATGTTTCTCTTTCATATTGATTTTTTTTTTCCTTTCTCCCTCCCTTCTCCTCTCTGTAAAAGTGAATAAATAAAATATTTTTTACAAAAAGTAAAGAAACCAAGCAATTGAACAAAGGAAAGAAAGGATGGGAAAAAAAGGAATAAACAGGGTAAAGAAAATGCTCAGATATACATAATTTTTACTCTGTTTCAGGTATAGAAAGATAGGATGAGTATTTCTCTCGTGTTAAAAACAAGAAAACCCCAGGCAAAAAAATTTTAATCATACTATTCTAAGGAGCTGGTAAAAAGCAGTTAGAAATCTTGAATGATGGAATTATAGAGAGAAAAGAGGCCTTTGTGAAGGAGAAGAGTCACAGCTTCGCTTTGGGGACAGGTGAACAGGAGTGGGATTCAACCATAAACAGATAATTGGCACAGATAAGAAGAAATCACTCAGGCCTTCGATTAAAAGCATGGACTTGCAGGACTGAATCCAAATGCAAAAACAAATGACTTGTTCCAACACCCCTCTTCCACACCCTCAAATTTTACCAAGAAAGCATCGATACAGGAAGGACTAGAAAATAGGGTTCAAGGGTACTACTGGAGTTCAAAGATAAAAATATTTAAAGCTGCCGCCCATCCTTCTAGCTCAAAAACTAAGAAAATCAGAAGGTAGTGGTGGATGTAATGAGACTGACACTTTATGTTTGTACTGTTTCTCCCCCCAAATCAAATTCAGTCATGAGAGAAATATCAAACAAATCCCAAATGAGGGGTATGCTAAAAAATGTCTGACCAGTACTTCTCAAATGGTCAGGGTCATAGCAACAAGGAAAGTATGACAAACTGCCATAGACCAGAGGAGGCTAAGGACACACAATGACAAAATGCAATGTGGTTTCATAGATGGGATCCTGCAACTGAAAAAGGACATGATTGGAAAAAATGACATCTGAACAAATTTGGAGTTTAGTTAATAGTAATGCACCAGTGTTGATTGCTTAGTTGTAACAAAGGTAAAATGTTATAAGATGTTAATCAATGGAAAACTGCATGAATGACATACAGGAATTCTTTTAACTATTCTTCCAATGTTTCTGTAAATCTAAAACGATTCTAAAATAAAAAAGTTAAAGAAAAAACACACCCATTTACAAAATGTGAAACATTCATGAGTAACACTAATATACTGAAAAATAAAATATATAGCTCACAAAAATTTTAAAAACATCTAACTAAATGGAGAGTATACCATTTTCAAAGATTGAAAGTCTTAATATTGTTAACACATCATTTCTCCCCCAAATAGATTAATTGATTCAAGGTAATCTGAAACTAAATCCCAGCATACTTTTTTGTAGAAATTGATAGGCTGATCTAAAATTTAAAAAACTAGCCCACACAACTTCGATAAAGAAGAAGAATAAAGTTAAAGAGGTCATACTGCCTGATTTCAAGACTTAGTAGTAAGTTCAAGTTATCAAGACAGTGTGAAAAGAGCTTAAATATAGGCATCAATATAAAACAGAAATATACACAGATATGTATGGACAACTGATTATAACAAAGGAGTCAAAGTGAATGACTTAGTAAAGTTCTTTCCAACAAATGGAGCTGAAATCACTAGATATGTTCATTTTTTTAAATGAGCATCTTCCCCTACCATCATATCATCAACAAAAATACATCCAAAATGCTTCATCGACTTAAATGTAAGGGCTAAAACTGTAAAACTTAAGCTAGGAAACAATTTTTGCAAGTTTGGGATAGGTAAAGTTTTCTTGGTTGAATAAAAGAAGTATGAATCATGGGAAAACAGATAAAATGAAGTTTTTAAAAATCAAAAACATCTGTCCTTTGAAAGTTATCAGTAAAGAAAAGTAAATGATACACTACATACTGGGAGAAAATATTCACAACATATATATCTATCAGCATATTTGTATCCAAAACATATAGAGAATGTATAAGATTAAATAATAAGATTAACAATCCAATTTTAAAAATGAGAAAATATTTAAACACATAACTCAGAAATGGTCAATTAGAACATAAATCAATATCCTTTGTCATTAAAAAAATTTCAAATTAAAAACCACTACCTATTCCAGAAGGGCTAAATATTAAAAATTGACAATACCAACTCTTGGCAACAATGTGGGACAACTAAGCTGCTGATGGTAATGAAAAATGATGAAATAACTTTACAAAAACAGTTTCATAATTGCTTATAAAACTAGGCATCCATTTATCATATGGCTCAGAAATTCTACTCTCAGATAGTTGCCTGAGAGAAATGAAAACATGTCCATAAAGTTTAGTACACAGATTCACAAAGGGGCTTTATTCAAAGAAGTCAAATTCTAGAAGCAACTCTACTATGCATCAACAGAAAGAATGAACTGTAGACCATAGTTTGGGATTGTGTAAAGTTTCCTTTCATATCTCTAGTCTTTTGAATGCACACTTTTGAGTAACCTTCAGCTTGCATTCACTTATTTCACAAATATTTATTAAGGGCTGAATGCAACATTGAACACATTCACTGAAAAGCCCCTGCTCTCATGGACTACATTCTAATGAAGGAACATATAAACACAGCAGCTTCAGATTGTGAGAAATGCAGAGATGAAATGTGGTGCAGGAACTTAGTGCGACTTGGCAGGGGAGACAACCCTTTAGCTAGCAAGTTGAGGGCGGGGCTGTCAGAAGATCCTCCTGCTTCAAGCATATTAAGGTGTTTGATGCTTCCTCCTCCTCTTTTATCACCTATTTTTCTAACTTCACAGCCTAGTATTCCAGGCTCTCAAGAGCTTTATGTTTCTGTAGCTTAGTTCTTTGCTTAGAGAGCAGTGGTTAAGAACATAAACTTCTCTTTTAATTGCTCATTTACTCAATAAATTACAGCACCCCTATTAGGTACCAGGTATGAGGGGATATAAACCTTCCTGGCTGTTTCCCCTGAGGAAAAGATGAAATGAAATACTAGAAGAAATCAACCCACTAGCATTCCATGAGTGAAAATGAAGGGAAGACAGCTCTTCCCTGAAGACTCTTTACTTCCACTTGTCTAAAAGTTGTTATAATCACTACTTTTTTTAGAACATAGCACTATATTTGTATCTGCCAGAAAATGGAAATAATAAATATCCTAATATATATGCCTAATGCATATCACAAAAGGTAGACTTCCCCACCATCAGAACATCATATAACCTGCCTTGCCTGCTTCCTCAGTCCTTCAGTCCACCTCATTTAACATTTGTTCATGCCCACTGTGATAGAGACTATGATACATTCTGCCCTAAGGAGCTTAAAAGCCTAAATCCTAGAAGGCAAATAAAGCTCATTTCCTATTGCCAACCCTTTGGCAGGAGCTCCGTGGAACACTGTCTCAAGAAGAATCCCAGTTCATCAAGCAAAGAAATTTAGGACTGACTAATAATATCTGCCATGACATGAAATGGAAAATAGTGATACATGTTTATGTGCTATTCTCATAAAACTTACTAACCTCTCCAGATATTTAAAATAATAAAGTAATAAAATAGACTAATTAATTGGAAAAGCACACTGAAAAAAGTCTTAAAACACCACACCAGTTTGAGGCATCATTCCTACCAGAAGTAGCTGCCAATTCAAGCAGAAGGATGGTATCATATGCCCATCTTCAGGGATTCAAGCACAAATGAGATGAAAAAAGAAAAGATGAAAAGAGAGAAATGAAAGTGCTGGAAAGCTTTACTTATAGCAATTTCTTGTGAAGAAAAGTCATTACGTATCAGGCTATGCCAACCATGGCTTTCATTCAGCTTCTCTGAGAAACCAAGGAAGGTTCCAATGGGGAAGAACCTTGGCCATACTTGGCACACACATCCACTCTGCAGTTAAACTATATTGGCATTTGGATTGGGCATCAGTGATCTGAGTTAGATCTTAGTGGCACAAGTCACCCCACATAACTGCAAGCCCCCTTTGAGAACAGAAGCAGCATTTCACAGATGAATGGCCAGGACCATCAGTCCTGCTATAACACAGCACATGCATTCCTAAAAATCACTGCACTGTGCAAAATTACACAGTAAAAACCACAAGACATGTGGGAAAAAAAGGTGTTGAAGCACAACACTCAAAATCTTCATCAGTGACACATTTTTCAAAAAGATAGGAACCTCATAAAAATGGTAACATGCTTTTACACATGTTAAACATTTTACGAATACATAGTACTACAATAAATATGGCAGTTTACCTCGAAAAAAACCTGGCATTTACTTGTAGAAGTGAGTGTGGAAAGGGCTGCACCTTGTAATCTATTCTATGCCATGGTGAAAGGAAGTTATCTAAAATAAAACAGAAAGTTGTAGCACCACGTGGATAGTGTGTTCATAACATCCATGGTGACCTGTGGTGGATGGTTGGTGTTTAAGGTAGGTGCATTTTGTGTATTCCTACATGTCTTTATTCAGCTGAGTCCTGGACAAAATTCAGCATACCCAAGTGTAAAAATTATGTTATGCTCAAATTGTTTCCTATAGATCCATCTCACTGGGAAAAAATGTAAATTTATAAAATAAGCATTATAGCAGAACTAGATACGTAAAAGTCTAGCCCAGAGCATAATGAACAAATTAACAATAGTTATCATTTACTGAGAACTTTATGAGCACTTACGCAAATTTTCTTAGTCAAGTATCACAACCAACTCATAAAAAGGTTGGTATTTACAGATGAAGAATCTTGGGACTCAGAAATTAAAATATTTGTCCCCAAATTATTCATGCTATTAGTGGTGAAAACAGGATTTGAATCCAGTTGGCAGGAATGCATTGCCCAAGTTCTTTACCACTGTGTCTACTGCCTCCCAAAGAGATTATTACATGTAAGAAATGTTATCTACTCATTGATTCATTTAGTGGTCCTGCTACTATAAAATTGCGCCATAGCTATTTCATTTCAGAAAACAGAAAGATCAAATAATGTCCTACCAAGAACTAGGAATTGGGACTAGGTTATTGTCTAAGGTCCCTTGGGAGGACAGCTGGTTTAGCTCAGCATGTGGCTGATGCCCACATCTCCCAAGGACACCACTGCAGTTGTTCCTAGACCAACAAAAGCATCACAAAGCCAAGTCATGGGAGAACCTTAGTCGGATCATGCAGGATTCATCTCCCAAAGCAGCACCATGTGGTAGAAAAGGTAAGTGCAGAGGGGGCTGTGCAGGGCAGAAACTAGCATTTACAGAAAACTTAATAAGTGGCCGGCTTTTGGTTAACATGTTTGATGCTCCCAACCACACAATCCTATGTGTCAAGATACTTAGCTCAAAGTCACATGATGAGTAATATTGATGTGACTCTGGCAAGTGAAACTACTGCTAATCAAAAAGATCACAATCAAGTAGCGTTTTATAGGATCTGCAAAGGCACAGGATCAGGTTGATAGGTATATCTGGAAGGTGGGTAGGTATGCCTTTGTATCTTGGCTACATCTCTTCATAACTATGTCACTTTGAGCAAATTATTTAGCCTCTCCAAGACCCATGGCCTCACCTATAAAGCTAAGATAAGGGGATGAAGCTAACAGGGTTGTTGTGATGACTAAATAAAATAATAAATGTAAACTCTTAACATACCAAGTGCTTAAAAGATGATAGCTTTACTTGAACCGTATTCATTATTGTCATCATTATTGTATCTTCAGTTAAAAGGGATGGATACAGTGAAAGAGGGATCCCAACTCACTTTGCATGAGGTTGTTGTCATACTCCCCATGCAATAAGAAACTGCATGAAGACTCTCCAAGGAGGAGGAAGAAGAAACTGGATAAGCCTTCCAAGGAGGAGAAAATAGGAGAATTTCCATTGATATAAAAATACTGGTTTTAAAATGCAGTCCAGTTCTTTTTATTAGTGCTTGTCTTCTAAAAACCCTGACTCTACTTCCTCAACTTTGAGGAAACCAAGTGCCACCAAATCACAGAGAACCAATTCTAAAGTAATTCAAAGAACCAAGGGAATTGGAGAAAGTAATTTAGCTGCTGTTTTAAAAAAACTTTAAAACAGCAATTATGGCCTGTTCAGTCATATCCTGTCCCTTGTATTATAAAAAGCAAAATAGTCTTAGGGCACTAAGGGGTTATGGTTTGCCATGAAGTAAGTCCAGTGTTACTCATTTTGACCAAGGCAATGGCTCCCAACTATGAATGTTTTAATGTAATGGGGTACAGAATTAAACTCACTGTCTCCTACATATGTAACAGATTTCTCAAATTTTAGGTTGTTGTAAATCTGGTATCGATTCAAGAGAATAAACCTAGACATAAACACATGCCCCCTGGTGAAGAACATTGTCCACTCCATGAATCCTACACTACTTGTCTACTGTCGGCCCTGGTTTCCATTTTACAGTTAGGGATCCACCCTACTCTCAATTTTGTCCACCACCTGTTACCTGAGACATGGTCAATTAGCTCTCACTCCCCTGGCCAGAGCAATTGGCTCAGGGATGGGCACAAGGTCCAATCGAAGCCAGTGAGATGCAGTGAGACCTTGGTCAGCATTGTCGGGATAGGGACCAGAGTCTTTTCCCCACTCCATTAGAGCCAGAAAAGATGAAGACAATGCTTCTGCTGCTATTTTGCCATTGGAGAGATAATCCCTTCTGAGAGCACACCTCAGTCAGAGAACAAGGGCCAAAATGAAGAGAGGAAGTAAACTGGATCCTCATGGCATCTTTAAAATCTGTAGATCTATTCACACCTGCAGTTTACAGTCTCGTGGAACACATTTACATGTGCTATGAAATTTTCTTCTTGCTTATATCAAAACCTTGACCAGGCCCTAGAGTTTTCTACCTTAAATACCTTCATTATTTCTCTCCACCTGTCTAAACTCTAAACATCCTTTGAGACCAAGATTCCTCTTTCAGCAGTCTCCTCTGACCACTCCAGTCCTGGTCAATGCTCCCTCCTCTGGGGTGCCAACTGTTGGCTATTGGAGCCATTGACCTACAACATGACACAGCAGAGGACATGCTGTATACTCACCTTCTATCCTCAGTGATGCTGGAAACACATCAAAGACCCACAAAGCTCTCCCAGAGCCTAGCTCAGTTCCTAACACATAGGTGGTCTCAGAAAGTATTTAGCTAAATGATAGAATTGATAAAAATTAGTTTCTGGAACCCAGAGAATGATACTTAGTAAAAGGAATATTTTATTACACAGATGGAAAAGATCAACACAATCAGCTTCTACTACAGGGTCCACATCCTTTATTGTTGTAACAAGAACCACCACAGCAATGCCAACTCTAATAAACAGGTAATGTTTTTGAGTGAGTACGACATGAAAGGCCTCTGAAGAATATTTTATTTCATCTTCACCACAAACTCATGAACTTACCCCATTATTTTTTAAAGACCTTTTAAATACTATTACATTGTCCCAATTTTCTCCCTTTGTCCCCCATACCCAGCCTGTTCCCCACTCCCACGGTCAATCCCCACACCATTGTCCATGTCCATGGGTCATGCATATATGTTCTTTGACTAATCCCATCACCTTCTTTCAATCAGTCCTCACCTCCCTCCTCCCCTCCTACAGTTGTCAGTCTGTTCCATGCTTCTATGCTTCTGATTCTATTTTGCTCATTAGTTTATTTTGTTCATTATATTCCACTAATAAGTGATATCATGATATCTGTCTTTCACTGACTGGCTTATTTTACTTAGCATGATAATCTCCAGTTCCATCCATGCCATTGCAAAAAGTAAAAATTCCTTCCTTTTTATCGCTGTGCAGTATCTCATTGTATAAATGCACCATAGCTTTTCTATCCACTCATCTACTCATGGGCACTTAGGCTGCTATGAATATAGGGGCACATATATTCTTTTGAATGGGTGTTTTGGGATTCTTACAATATAATCCCAGAAGTAGAATTGCTGGGTCAAAAGGCAGTTTCATTTTAAATTTTTTTGAGGAACCCTCATACTGTTTTCCACAGTGACTGCACCAGTCTGCATTCCCACCAACAGTGCACTAGGGTTCCCTTTTCTCCACATCCTCACCAGAACTTGTTGTTTGTTGATTTATTAATGATAACCATTTTGGCAGGTGTGAGGTGGTATCTCATAATGGTTTTAATTTGCATCTCTCTGATGGCTAGTGATGTTGAGCATTTTTTCATATGTCTATGGATCACCTGTATTTCCTCCTTGGAGAAGTGCCCATATGGGTCCTTTGCCCATTTTTTAATTGGATTATTTGTCTTCCTGGTGTTGAATCATGTAAATTCTTTATATATTTTGGAGATCAAGCCCTTGTCCCATGTATTATTGGCAAATATGTTCTCCCATATAGTGGGTTTCCTTTTTATTTTGATGACAGTTTCTTTAGTGTATAGAAGCTTTTTAAACTTACTCCATTATTAACCCCACTTTATAAATGAGAAAGCTGAGACTCAGAGACATGAAGTGATCTGTGTGAGGTCACAGGTAAACAAGGAGCAAAGCCAGGATCTGAACCCTGGCAGTCCAACTCCAAGGCACTTGCAATCACTGTCCTGCACTTGCTTACAAAAATCCCAGCCTCTCCATTAATGTGTGCTGTAATTACATCCTGAGAATTCATGGTCAATGTATCTCACTAAATGCTTTTTATGTAAGTGGTTTATAATTGCTAGGAATGATACCACAATAATTTTTATCAATTAGATATAATTATCTTTTCAAATACTTCAAAATTATAGAGAGTCTAATTTTAAAACAATTTCTATTGAAGGGCTGCATTAAGAAGTGCAATGATGACTCTAATGTAAATGGCCACTATACTAATGTCATATCCATCACTTTTACAAGCCCTGCACAGAAAGAACATTAAATCCATGGTCCAAGATATAAAAATGAGAAGCCTCCTTTATGACACAACTGTCTTTTTAATACAACCAAATAAATATCTGATAAAACTGAGTTTAATGGTCTCTGTAAAGACAAGCCCAGAGATTGTGCAGAGGAACTGAAGAACTTCCTTAAATGGACTGATGGGATGGAATCAGTACTGGTTGAATGACAGTGATCACTGGGGCCAGTTCTGGAAGCTAATGCACCCCTGCTGGTGTGGACCATGCAGCACACTTGCCTTGTCATGGTTACTGCCCCTGAGCCAATGGCTCTGAGTCTATGGTTTAGATTTAGAAGTCCACATCTCCAAGCTTGGCCCAGAGGAGTTGCACACATAAACACATGGCTTCAGAGACTCCAACTATGATTGCCCAGAAGAACATGCTTTTTTGTTGTTTTCACCATATATTTTAAAACCCCTCCCCCGATGATCAGTGTGGAGTTGGGCATTATCCTACAACTCTAAAGGTTGCTGGTTCAATTCCTAGTCAGGGCATGTGCCTGGGGTCTGGACCAGGTCCCTGGCTGGCAGTGTGGGAGGCAACTGATTGATGTTTTTCTTGTGCATCGACGTTTCTCACCCTCTCTTTCGCACTTTCTTCCCCTCTCTCTAAACAGAAATATTTTTGAACACTTTAAAAGTACTCCCCCCAAAAAGCTACTTGATGGTTTCCACTGGCATTCCAGTGCCCTGGAATGAGTGCAAGATGAGAGGCGTGAGACTGCTGTATACATATCTGGACTCGGCTTTATACCTGAGAAAGTATAAAGGAGAGAAGAGGAACTGGAGAGGGAGGGACTCATCAAAGTGAGGATAACTTTAGCATTTGGATGTATATTTTATAAAGACTGTTCTCTAGAGGCAAGCCAAATACTTCATTCAGTGTTCTCCAAAGAAATAGTCATCTGTCTAACATTGAAGGTAATAATGACTATTTTTGAGTTTTGCCTTATGTGCTTCCTTTAGGACTTAAGTCATGTGTCAGATATGACCTGGTTATATAGAAAACATGTCCAGTATTCAGCAAAGAGGAGTTGGCTCTAGTGATAGATCACTATCTTCTGGCTCTGAATGTGTTCAGCACCTCACCCCTTGACCATCCAGCCCCTATGCTAGCAGAGTTATCCATTTAGTGGGAAGAAATCTTCAAACAATAGAATGGATCATCTTGAGTTCTCCAGAAATGGAGAGGGTCACCAGATTACTACTTGGCCCATGGATTGAAGAAGGAGTGGAATTCTTGGACAGACAGGACAGGTGACTATCAGAGTCATACTCAAGGGTCTAAGAATCAATTTCTACATAAATGTCTAATATAAGAATTCTGTCACTGGGTCACCCAAAATTTCCACAAATGAATTTCTACAGTAACCCTAAGTACTTCCCCACACATTGTTCTCTCTGCCATCAACTTCAAATATGTACGGGTGTTTATAAAACTCATTTCACAGAAATACACAAAAATACACAAACCTCACGTATGTGAAGACAAGCACATTTATAAAAATGTTAAGAGGAGATAACTTCAGGTTAAAAGTTATAGATTATTTTTCTTTTATTTATGGTGTTTTTCATTATTTTTTTCCTTAGACTATGTATCACATGTGTAATTTATAAATAAGTTCTTTACTTAAAGCATGTACTAATAACAATGATGATGAAATTTAATTTGTCAGTTAAGAAGAATACAGCAATACAATTAATTAGACTTTGAGCTCAGTTCATAGGGTCTAAGGAAAAGCTAACAGACAAGGCCTTAGAAAGGCCTGGGATTGGGGCCTTATAAGGATCCAGGCAGCAGAAACCACTTAAGACTTCAGCCATTTTCAGCCTTTGAGTATCAAGGCTCCAGCATCAAATCCCAGAAGAGGCAATCTTAGGGCACCTGCCCACTCCCTTGTCTGTTGAGGAAAGGTCACCTTAACTGACAATTCTGGCATAACTACAGGTGGCAGCAGAGAAGGAGCAACCCAAAGGAAAACCAGATGTTATCAGTAAAGGAAAGGGCTGTGAAGGCAAGGAAGGAAAGCCACCAACATCCACCACAATTAAGATGCTGAACAGCAATCAGCTGCCTGCTAAGTGCTATACACACAGCTAAATACACACTTGAACATAGATTGTCCCATTTAATGATAATGAGTAGACTCCATGATTATTCTCTTTATAGCTGAGGAAACTGGATTTTCAAAATAATAATGCTTACTTATGTAACAAGTGAGTGGCAGGGTTGGGACCAACCCCCACCCATCTCACTGTAAATATCACATTCTCAACCACTGCAATTACAAATCCACCCAAACTCCCCCATCATTGCCCTGTTACTGATGCCACATGTACATCCTTTAGGTTTGCATGTCAAAGACAATGGGCATGGTCAAGTCAAACACGATTAGCACCCCCCATGCTTCATTAAATACAGTCATATTCCGAGAAGTATACTGGAAAGGCACAAAGAAATAGTTTCAGGAATAAAAGCAGATTTCATCTCCCTTCTGTTATCAGAAAGAGAAGTGAGACCAAGATGTGTGAGTGCCAGAGTCCGCAGAAACCCTAAACACATTTGTATGAATGTGTGTCCTTCTAAGTCTGTCCTGTGTGTATTTCATGGAAATATAATCTGTTTCTAATACACTTACATTTAATTTATTAAAATGTTTCAGGACAGAGTTATTTGAGTCTCCAAAAGCATTGTGGGTCTATTTTATAAGACTTTCAAAACATCTATTTTCTTCTAACAAAGTTCTATTTGCCTCAAGTAATTTGACCAAAACCTCAAAAAAAAAAAGAAGTAAAATTGCTTCTAAATTCAGAACCCAAAATGCTTAAGCTCATTCTAAACTCCATAAACACTCTTCTCTCAGGCACCTTAAACAAACTCAGAGTGTCTGACCACAATGGGGGCTATCTGGATCCCTCAAATGTTGACCATTAAACAGAGGAAATAGCATCATTTAAAAAGGGAAAATTAAAGCTAAAAGGCAGAAGAACTGGCCACCCATCAGCTATGTGTCCCCCATTGATCCATTTCCCCTCTCTGGGCCTTGGCATTCCCTTCTTTAAAATAGAAATGGTATTTAGGTTCTTGGTTATGTTCTTTATCTATAGGGCATCCAAGGATCAAGAGAGAAAATATATGTAAAGGCTTGACCTTTATATATATTATATGTACTATAAAATTTAACCTCTATTATTATCATTGCTACTACTGCTACAAAAAATGTAGAAATATTCAAATCAATATAGCCAATGGCCTAACCAAAACTAAGATAATGTTCTCAGTTCATAGCAAAGACTGGCCATGCCAAAAAGATTCGCTCAAAGATCTCAGTTTACAAATATCTGCAAAACCCAACTCCACAGGTGTAGTTGATGTGCTCATCACTATGGCAATGAGTTGACATGTGAGCACATATTTGTATGTTTGAGAGTCTAATATAGTCACAGTATAAATTGTGAACAGATTATCCAAATAAATCTGACTTCTGCTCCTCAAGCTCGGTAATAAATAGCTGTGTGAGGCATGGCTTACACAAAACCTTTCCTTGAATTTGATCATGATGTGATTTTTATATCAGGCTCAAATAGAAAAGGTTAATGATAGAGCAAATGTGAAGGGAAAGATGCTAATTTGGGTGAAACATTAACTTGTTCAACTTTTAGACCACAGAACAAATTATGATGGTTAGTGTCATTTCTTTGTATAGAATAATACATTGAACTGTAACAGTTTCAAAATGAACTAGCAAATGAAGAATTAAGTCTTTCAAACACTCAGAAACAATTTGTTCATTTTATTAAAAATATATAACAAGATATATTATTCATTGACTCAAGCAACATATTTTCCTGTTGGGTAAACCATATTGGGAGAATCACATTTGTTTCCCAATGTATTTCATGGGACGATGCCAAAATACAAGCTTAAGAGCAGGAAGCTTCACATCCATACTAGATTTTCCACATTTCACTGCTGGTGGAAAGCAGCTCCCCAAAGAGGGAATGCCTGCTCTTGGTGATCACTAAGGACAACAGTAATGCTGAAGGCGATTTTTATTAGGAAGATTCTCCTGCACCAGCTAAAGTTTTATCCTTTTCACCTGACCTGGATCTGAGACTAATGGTATTTTTTTTCTAAGAAGCTGGAATGTGGTTAAGCAAAGATAAACAGTAGTTCATTCGTCCAGTAGCCTCAGACAGCTGAGAGAAAATGTCCCCACATCTACTCAGTGCTCTACACCAGGGTCAGCAAGCTGAGTATTTTAGAATTTATGGACCAACAAGCAAATAGAAGATATTACATACTTACCTCACAATGATTTTAAATGTAACTATTTTAAATGTAAAAACCATTCTTAGTTTACAGGCCACACAGAAAACAGATAGCAGGTCAGATTTGGCCCATGTGCTATAGTTGGCCAATCTCAAAATAAAAGTCAGTAGGCAAGTTTTGAGGCAATTTGACATGATGGAATAATGTTTTGAAATAGTGCCTTGTTCTTTTCTTTCCTCCCCCACTATTCTCTTTGCCTCTTCTTCAAGTAAGGCCTTCCTGAATTCATTGCCTCAGGACAAAACAAGTCAGCAGAAAAAGAAACAAGAATTTCTTCCTACCTTTTGACATCTGAAAACCTTTAGTTCTCCCCAGTACAGGAATATAGAGGAATGGACTCCTGTATAACAACAGATGTGAGAGAAGAGGTGATGCATCTGCATTATCAAAGTTTCTCTCCTGAGACCCAAGGAAAGACCTCGTGAGGTGGATGCCGGTGGCAGGGCAAGCCTGAACCTGGATTCATGGATTCATGGATATAGGAGCATTATCAGAAAGGGGACCCAGCACCAGATCTCCATCCCAGGCTGAATGCCAATGAGGGAGAAGAGACCTCAGATCCCCTGGCTAATGTATGGGATCTGATAATAGAAAGATCCTGCATCCCAGATGCTGATGGTGGCCCAGAAAAATAACAGGACCCTAGAGAAAAGATGACTTCTTTGTGAGCTAGACAAATCAAGCCTAAGACAACCTCACCAAATACTTGTTCCAGAAGGACACAAAAACTGAAGAAAGATCCCACATCCTTGGAGACTGGTAAGGACACTGGGCCAGTGGCTGAAGGAGAGACAGTTGGATGTGAAGGGACCTTACAAAAGGCAGTAAAGAATAATAGAGCAGCAAGCTGTAAGGATCTGGACCAATGTTCAGATGAGATTAGGGACATGGCCTTGGGAACCAGTGGAAGGGTGATGACCGAAGACCAAAGGAGGGGTAATACCAGTTGATGCCAGCACAGAGAGAAGTGACCAAAAAGGACCTATGCTTTGGTCTTCTGCAGCCTCTCAAAATTTGGCACAACTCCAGAGAGAGAAGCTGATGCTTTGTTGTTGTCACAAATGGCTTGATATGGAAACTGAGTGTGGTTGATGATTGTGTATAGCTTTACATCTTACATACCTGAATTTGAGGGTCCGAGGAGTGAGATTCCTAACTACTAAAGTGGCAAGTGGAAAAAAAAAAAAGAAAAAGAAAAGAAAAAAGGCAATGGTCTGATATGGGATATGGGATCCAGCTCTGCAACTGTCTTTGATAAACTGTGACCCCATTGAGCCCTGGTTTTCTGATGTGTTGAAGAAGGAGTTGTCCAGTTAGTGGATAGCAAATAGATTTCTTCTTTGAGAGCCACATTCAATGAATCAATATCTATTAACTAGCTCATTGAGTTAAAGAGGGTTCTGAGTTGCATCTGGGCTCCTGCAGAAAGGATGTCACCATCAATTACTGATGTTTTCCATGGACAGGGAAGAGTTAAAGATGGTGGCAGATATGCATCTGTTGCCTACTCCTGGGCAGGTACAAGATCTTTAAGGTCCCTTGTCATTCAGAAAGTCAGCAGTTTTTCAAAGTGCCTGACAACCAAGAGTTGTTCCAGTTTCAGTTGGAAAATTTTCATTGAGAATTCAGCTCTCCTTAGCCAAAACTGGGGTCAAATAGATGAAAATGCAGGCGCTGGCTCAGAGGCAACGAAGTGGACCTGCCAGCCAGTGTCTCTGAGTCAAAGCTCCCAGTGAAGCGGTGAGCACTGAATGTGGCATCTACTTCACAGCAGTAGACACTTAGCCCCAGAGAGTGTCAAGAGGATAAATAAGATGGTAAATGGGGACTGTACCTGGCACACATCAGGCACTCAATAGTTGTCCATTTCCCACCATCAGGCACTGAGCCTGTATTTGCCAACAAGATAGCTGTCTACAGAAAGACCTTTTCTCTCTGAAATGTGAAAAGTGCTTGTCCTTGGAATAATCCTCTTCTAAGCTTTCAAAGCACAAGATGTTCAATGTAATACCCTTTTTCTAAGTTGTTTTGGACACTCGTATAAGAATTGCACAAGGATGGAGCTTTCTAGGAAAGCAGACTGCAAGGCCCCGCCTCAGAGCTAATGAATCAGCATCTCTAGGGAGGAGCCTGGAAAATGATGTTACCACAGTTCTGACATCCACTAGCATTCAAGACCACCAGCTTATCAGGCACGTCTTACCTCTCCTTATACCCTGAACCACAATGTTCATCCCCTTCACCTCCTCAGAGAGGCCTTCCCTGACACCCTATTTAACACAGCAGTGCTCCCTCCACCCAGCACTCCCTCCACACAGCCCTCCCTGCCTCACTCCCTCATTTTATTTTTGTCCATAACACTTTCCATTTATTAAGCCATTCACATATTTTACTTATTTGTCTTGTCTTACCACACTCCATCCTAAACGTCAACACCACAGGGGCAGGCCTCATTGTTCTGTTCACTGCCACAACCCAGAGACTTGACCAATGCCTGGCACACAGTAGGCGCTCAGTAAATACTAGAAGAGTGGTCTTTGCTGCATCCCATGCTCTCATTTGACCCCAAAGGGCCCCAAAAGGGAAGGTCAATGGCACAGAGGTAGTTTTGTGGAGGGTTGCATAAAGATATAGTTGAAAAACACTGTTCTAGAAATGTTAGGTTCTGAGTCCCAGTGATCCTTTAAGATAAGAAGGAAGCAGATGATCCCCTCAAACATCCCTCCAACTTTGGCAATTTTCAAAACTAAATGACTAACCTATGGCTTTGGTTTCAGCTGCTTGATATGTTGCCTAAATCCAAGAGCTGAGGAAGGCCAGTGACTCTGCCTCTCCAGTCACTCACAGTAACTTTGGTGTCTTCTTGCTCCCTAAATCCAAGTTCCAGTTCCTGTGGCATTGGTCTGCCTACTCCCTGGCCCATGGCCTTGACAGCCAAGACCAAACCGGACACCACCTTCTTTTGCTTCCAATAAATGAGGGTGTGACTTCAAGCATCTGGAGATGAGGGGGAAGGCTGTTATTTAGCAAAAGAGACATATCATTATTTTTCTGTACCAGAATCATGTTTCATTTAGCTGACTTGGCTTCACATTTAAACTGCATCCCCCAGGCAAATAATACAATTAAGCAAATGGAGAGGAGATTCAGTAATAATAAATTACACAGAAGTGGTCATTCTTTTTCATGCAGTTTTAAAAGGAATTGAACATTTAGAAGGATCAATCACCCCAAATCTCATGGGCTCAAACATTATATATAAACACCTAGTAAAAACTGATGGGGATTTGAAGCATTCATGCACATACACACACACACACACACACACACACACACACACACACACAAACACACTACAGGAACACACTTATGGGTTAGGTCTAGACAAACTTCTCTTGTTTTACACTCTGATAACCCAAAAGCATTTAACAAAGTAGTCTTAAAATACACATGGAAGAATAAAATAGAAAAAAAAAAAAACCTACAGAAATTAAATCTATCTGAGAGATAGTCAGGGAGAAAGAAGAACTTCTAGAAACATAGTTCTGTGTTAAAGCACAAAAGGGATTGAATTGGGAACCAAGAGACCTGAATCATGGTATCAGTCCTACCATGCATGTTCTGTGAAATTTTAGGTAAGACAATGACTTTTATGGATTTCTATTTCTCTCTATATAAAACAAGTTGTTTGAACCTCATCACCGCTCTTTTTTACCATATCAAAGCACCATCTGTACTATTTACTTACTTTTGTTTAAGTCAATTCTTCTTTATTTAAATATGATTACACACTAGAATGGAAAATAAATATTTACTATTTGTTGTATTTTGCTATAATTTCTAAGTTTCTCATAATACAGATAGTCCCCACCTTAACAACAGCTTGACTTATGATTTTTCAACTTTACAATGGTGTAAAAGCAATATACATTGAGTAGAAATGTATAGGTTAAGCAATGATGTTTGGTATGTTCAGTATACTAAGTGCATTTTTGACTTATGGTATTTTCAACTTACCATAAGTCAATGAGCATCTGTAAATAAATTACTTAGAAAGAAATTATTTCACTAATATAAAGGGAAAGCTAGAATCACTAGTCTTACAATAGAAGACAATGACAAAAATAAGGACAATGGAATCCTGCCTTTAGTCATGACAGACTAGATTCCTTCAGACCAACCTCCTTGTCAAGAATGACTTCAAAATCTGTATACAGTATATAAAGTATAAAAATAAAACAAAGAACTTGTGTTTCAAGACTTTGGGGAGATACAAAGGCAGCTAGGACCTAGAGACAAGAGCAAACAGAGAAGGAAAACATATCAAAATAAGTCTCATATTTAAACACTGTTTTCATGCAGGCTCTTGTGGATTTGTAAAACTTCATAGGACCCAGAGGCTCAAAGTCCACAGGCAGTCTCATGATAACAAAAATTGAGGTTGGGGTTCACCCAGGAGAGGGACCCTGGCAAACACTTTTAACTTCCCCTTAGGACCAAGGAAGGGCTACACATTTGAAATAAGAGTGAAGCAGAAATAGCTTAACTGTCACACAGACTAACAGCTAATTTCAGGCTAGTCAACCCCAGAGGAAACAAGATGATCTACCAGCACTTGAAACACCTGACAGAAGAAAAAAAAAAGAAGTAATTTTCTCTGGAAGAAGATAATATAATCCAGAGCTACAAACTGGTTCTACAATTTGTCATACATTATTTCCAGCATTTACCAAAAATTACAAAGAATGCCAGGAGACATAACCAAATAACCAAAAACCCAGAAAAAAAAATCAGACCCATATGTGAGTCTGTTTTAGGGTTAACAGATACAGAATTCAAAATATCCATGATTAGTAAGTTCAAGAAGTAGAGGACAAAATGGAGAATTTCACAAGAACTATAATCTTTACAAAATTTTTAAAAAATGCATCTTCAGAATTAAAATATACAATAATCAAAAATGAGAATGCAATAGATGGAGTTTATGGCAGATTAGACAAGGCAGAAGAGAGGATCTGTAAACTGAACTAGTTTGGCAGAAAATATCCAGACTGAGCATGAAAAACAAAAAAGAAAAAGTATATAGTTATTGCACAAAACAGCATACGAGAGATGTGGGACTTGGTGAAAATTTATAACAGGCATGTATTTGGAGATCCTGATGGAGAAACAAGAGAGAATTAAACAGATGTGACACTTGAAAAGATATTAGTTAAATTTTTTCCCAAACTTACCAAAGACATCAACTTAAAGATTTTAAAATCTTTACCATTCCAAACAGAGCAAAGAAAACCACAACCAGGCATATGATAGTAAAAACAACTTAAAGACAAAAACAAAACAAAATCTTGAAATCAGCCTAAAAAAAGAAACATTAGCTTCAAAAGAGCAACAGTAATTATGAAAGGTGATTTTTAAACAAAAATTATGGAAGCTAAGAAACAATAAAATGACATTTTCAATGTGTTGAAAGCAAATAATTGTCAACTTGAAACTCTATGCTCAGTGAAAACAGTCTTCAAAGGGTACATGGAATTAAAACATTTCCAAACAAACAAAACCTGAAAGAATTCGTATTCAACAGAAATGCACTAAAAAGCTAAAGAGAACTCTTCAGAGAAGAAGAAAAATAGGTCAAAGGGAAGCACAGAAGAAATGCAGAAAAGAAAGAAGACAATGGAAAGTGAAAATATATGGGTAAAGCCAAATAAATACTGACTGCACAAAATAATAATAATGATTTCTTGTGTCAGGTAAAATACATGTAGAACTAAAATAGGTGTCATGATAATACAGAATGTGGTAGGGAACAGCCAACATATGAAAACAACCTAAATGTCCATTTGTGGTGAATGGATAAAGAAAATGTGCATATATGCTGTAAAAATGAAGGAACTATTGTTATTGCAACAACATGGATAGATATTGAGAGCTTATTATGTTAAGAGAAGTCAGGTCATATACCAAATGATTTCATTTATATGTGGAATCCCAAATTTAAAAAAACAAAAACCTAAGCTCATAGATAAAGAGAACAGATTAGTGTTTTGCCAAAGGCTGGGATCGGGGAGTGCAATATGGATGAAGAGGGTCAAAGGTACAAATTTCCAATTATAAAATAAATAAGCCATGGGGATATAATTACAACTTGGTGACTATAGTTAATCTACTGCACATTTGAAAGTTGCTAAGAGAGTCTATTTAAAAGTTCTTTTCACAAAAGAATATAATAATTTGTAACTATAATGGTGATGGTATACTCATTGTGGTAACCATTTTGTAATATACACAAATATCAAATCATGGTGTTGTACATTTGAAAGTAATATAATGTTATGTGTTAGTTATACCTCAATTAAAAAACAGAATGTGGAAGGGGTTAAATGGAGTTAAAGTAGTCTGAGAGCCTTATGGTGTCCAGGAAGTAGGAAGAGGATCAAGTAATGTGATACTGTAATAAATTAAAGATATATGTTATAATCGCTAACATAACCACTAAAGGAAGAAAAGAAAGAATGTTATTTAGCAAGCTAATAAGAGGAAAACAGAATAATAAATTTATTAATTCAAAAGAATATACAAAAGAGGAAAATTGAAATAGAAAAGTTGAGAAAATAGAATAAAATTGTAAGATAGTAATTTAATTATTAGACACTGTAAAAACAAAATGTCCAATTGAATTATTAAAAACTATCTGCTGCTTATGGCAGACACCTTAAACATAGAGTACAGAAAAGTTGAAAATGAAAAGATGAAAAAATATATACCATGCAAACACTGACCAAAAGAAAGCACATGTAGCTAAACTCATAACACACCAATAGACTTTAAGGCAGGAAGTGTTACTAGAGTTAGAGAGGAATATTTAATAACAATGAGAGAGTTAATTCTTTGGGCAGATGCAACAATTCTAAATGTATACACCTAATAACAAAACCTCAAAAATATAAAGCAAACATTGACAGAAACAAAAGTTACAATAATTAAATTTACAATCAGTTTGACATACTTCCTTAATAACTGATAGTAAGATGCAGACAAAAATTCAATAAGGATATAAATGTGAACAACATTGAGTAACAAATACCATTCATAAACACGTGTACATGTGCTCACAACTGCCCCAACAACTATAGAATACATATTTTTTTCAACTACACATGGAACGTTTACTAAAATTGTCCCTTTGTTGGACCATAAAGCACATCTGAACATGTATCAAAGAACTGAAATCATGCAAAAGGTATTCATTTTCTCCTGCTGTTGTAACAAATTGCCATAAACTTAGTGGCTTAAAACAGCACAAAGTGATAATCTTATAGTTCTGTAGGTTAGAAGTCTGACATAGAAAGAAATAAAGAGAACAATTCCATTTATATTGTCAAAAAGAATTAAATATTTAGGGAAAAAAATTAACCAAGAAGTAGAAAACTTATACACTGAACCCTATAAAACATTTTTGAAATAAATTTAAAAAGATCTAAATGAATGGAAAGACTTCTATGTTCATGAATTACCAGACTGCTAAGATTGCAATACTCTCCAAATTGATCAATAGATTCAATGCAAGGCTTATCAAAATTCCAGCTTCTTCCTTCGCAAAAATGGACAAGCTGATCTTAAAATTCATATGAAAATGCAAGGGACACCAAATAGCCAGAATAATTTTGAAAAAGACCAAATTTAGAGAACTCACACTTCCTAATTTCAAAACTTAAAACAAAACTACACCAATTAAAACAGTGTAGTAATATCATAAAGACATATATATGGACCAATGAAATGGAACTGCAAGTCCAGAAATAAACCCATACATCTATGATCTCTTAATTTTCAATAAGAGTGTCAAGAAAATTCAATGGAAAAAGAACAGTCTTTCAACTAATTCTTCTGGGACAACTGAATATTCACATGCAAAAGAGTGAACGTAGACCTGCACCTCACACAATATACAAAGATTAACTCAAAATGGGTCAAAGATATAAATGCAAGAGCTAAAACAATAAAACTCTTGGAAGGAAACATGAATGTAAATCTTAATGACAATGTATTAGGCAAATTTCTTAAATATGACACCAAAATAATGAACAACAAAAGAAAAAATAGATGTCTTGGACTTGATCAAATAAAAAAAAAAACTTTTGTGCAACAAAAGGATATTATCAAGAAAGTGAAATGACAACCTACAGAATGGAAGAAGATGTTCTAAATCATATATCTGACAAGACTCTAGTGTCCAGAAAATATAAAAGACTCTTACAACTAAACAATAAAAAAGAAGACAACCTAATTTAAAAATGGGCAAAGAATTTGAGTAGACATTTCAAAGAAGATATACAAATGGCCAGTAATGCACCTGAAAAGATGTTCAACATTATTGTTCATTAAGATAATGCAGATTGGCTCAAGGTTAGATAGAAGACCAATGGGACAAAAGTGAAAGGCCAAGAATTAAGGGGGAAATAAATACAGTCACCCCAATAGAAAAGTGACCAAAAGCCTTGGCCTGGTACTTCAAATAGAGAATGTCCAAATAACTAATAAGCAGAAAAAGGGATACTCTATTCCTTTAATCATCAGAGAAATGCAAACCCAAACCACAATGAGATATAACTAAATATAAACAAAAATGACTGGAAACTGTGTACCTAACAGAAATATGATGCTATCTATGCCAAAGAAGGTTTATAGCTACCAACAAAAGAAAACTGAAAATAGTCTTTTCACCATAATATGGGAAAATAAATTGTGATGTATTACTAGGACAATGGAATATTATGGAATAACATGGAACAATACACAGCAGTGAAGAAGAAAGAAATAGTTACATAAACAATACAGATGAAACTGAAATATAACTGGCCCAAAGAAGCAAAACACAAAAGAATTTATTCTGAATTATTTCAGTTACATAAATCTGAAATCTGGCAAAGCTTATCTAAGTTATTAGATGTCAAGACAACGATTTTAGACTTATGGTCAAGATGGAGATGTAGGCAGACATGCTTCACCCCTTTCCACAACCATAAGAAGGATTACATCTACCTCATAACAAAAAACAATCAGAACTATCAAGAAACCAAACTGCATGGAAGTCCAACAAACAAAGATATAAAGAAGTAGTAATACTCATCCAGACAAGCAGGAGGGGCAGAGATGGGGAGCCTAGAAAGAGGGGATGCAGTGCAACAGTGGCAGCAAGACAGTGGCTGCAGCTGACCAGTGGAAAGAGCAGTCACATATTATAAAAGCCAGAAGGATATCTAGGGATCAATCCTAGTCCCAGGCCAGACTACGCATCTCATAGTTCCAGTGCTGGGAAAATAATGCCTCATTGTTTCTGGCTGTGAAAACAAGTAGGGGTTGGGGCAGAGGAAGAAACTGCTGGTCTCTTTAGAGAGTCCATTTAGAGAGACTTCACAGTCCTAGAATGGACGCAAACCCAAACACACTCGCTCTGGGAACCACAACCAGGGCAAGAGCTAGAGACGTGCAAGTCCCATACAGGAAGCAGAAGTGCCTGGAAAAGGGGCACGTGCTGAGCAAGTGGCATTGTTCTCTCTCAGACATACAGTGCCACAACAAGGTGAAATGGATCACTCCTATCTGACAAATACCTAAGGCCCCACCCCTTACAACATAACAGGTGTGACAGTTCTACTGAAGATACATTAGGCAAACACAGGAGACTGTCAAGTTGAGGAGACAGAGAAGTATGGCCCAAAAGAGGGAGCAGGTCAAGGTTCCAGCAGGAGAACTAAGTGAGAGGAGATAGCCAACCTAACAGACACAGGGTCCAACACATTGGTGATAACAGAGCTCACAGACTTTACAGACAAGATTAAGTATGACAAATGCATAAAGGAAGAAGTGAAGACTAAGCTAAATGAAACGAAGGAAAATTCACATAAAACCAATGGTGAGGGGAAGGAAGCTGGGGTTCAAATCAATGATTTGGGACATAAGGAAGAAATAAACAGTCAACCAGTACAGAATGAAGAAACAATAATTGAAAGAAAATAAAAAAACAAGGAGAGGCTTAGGAACCTCTGGGACAACTTTAAACGTACTTACCTTGTAATCATAATGGTGCCAGAAGGAGACGAGAAAGAACAAGAACTTGAAAACTTATGTGAAAAAATAATGAAGTAAAATTTTCCTAATTTGGAGAAGGAAATAGACATACAGTTCTAGGAAGCACAGAGTCCCAAACAAGATGGACCCAAAGAGGACCACACCAAGACACATCATAATTAAAATGCTAAAGGTTAAAGATAGAGAATCTTAAAAGCAGAAAGAGAAGAGAGTTACCTACAAAGGAACTCTCATAAGACTATCAGTTGATTTCTCAAAAGAAACTTTGCAGGCAAGAAGGGACTGGCAAGAAGTATTCAATGTGATGAAAAGCAAGGACCTACAACCAATATTACTCTATCCAGGAAAGCTATCATTTAGGATGGAAGGGCAGATAAAGTGCTTCCAGACAAGGTTAAAGCTAAAGGAGTTCATCATCATCAAGCCATTATTATATGACATGTTAAAGGGACTTAAGAAAAAGAAAATCAAAGCTATGAACATTAAAATAACAACAAACTCACAACTATCAACAACAGAACCTAAAAAATAAAAACAAAAAACTAAGCAAAAAACCAAAATAGGAACAAAATCATAGGTACGGGGATCTTTTGGAGGGTTATCAGTGGAGAAGAGGGAGGGGCAGAATGAAAGTAAAGATGCAGGGATCAAGAAGCATAACCGGTAGGTACAAAATAGAGAGGAGAATGTTAAGAATAGTAAAGTAAATGGGAAAGACAAAGAACCTATATGCATGACCCATGGACATGAACTAAAGGAGAAGAGGTGGACTGATGGAAGGAAGAGAGGTACCAGGCAGAGTGGAGCAAAGGGGAAAAAAATTGGGACAACTGTAAGAGCATAATCAATAAAATACACTTAAAAATAAAAAAGATAGTGGTCTTGGCCTGGCTGGTGTGGCTCAGTGGGTTGGATGTCATTCTGCAAACTGGAAAGATTGCCAGTTTGATTCCCTGTCAGGCCAAGCTGAGGATGTATGAGAGGCAACCAATCGATGTTTCTCTCTCTTTCTTCCTCTCTTCTCCTCTCTCTAAAAATAAATAAATAAAATAAAATAAATTTATTAAAAATTATAAATAATAGTGGTATCCTTTGTTCCTTTGTTGAAGGCCAGGGAGGAGACAGTTACAGAAAAGGGACCTTCTGAGATACTTTTAATACTTCATGACTTAATCTGAACAGTGATTACCTAGGTATGTTCACTTTGTGAAAATCATCAGGCTGTATACTTTATGCGCTTTTCTATATGAATGTGTACATCAGTAAATAAGTTTTTAGTCAAACACACAAGAGAATATCTGCAATCATCTTAATGTTTTTAGGAATTATTTGAATCAAGTGTTAGAGTCATTTGGTATACTACACTAATATAAGTCCAAAAAAGTAAGTAAATGTAAGTCCAAAAATAAATATGCTTTTAGAAATAATAAATATACTTAGTGAATTCAAAAGCACGTTATTAAATTCTAGTGAGATCTTGATGCCTGCCACATCTCTGAGCCCAATGACTGATCTCTCTTGGTTAAAAGAGTAAATAAGGAAGCATTCAAGAAGTGAATAAGATTTACCACCAAGCTGAGATTGCTTCTTAGTATATAATAAAAATGGAATTGAAAAAGAAATTGCTTTCTCAAAATGTGATAACATCCATTACTATGTATCATTTGAAATCTCTTGGCTAAGCACCAGGGACCTCCCCCACACCGTGGGACACACTGGCTCATTTGATCTCCACGCTCCTTTCCAGCTGACCATCTGTGAGTTGCTGATAGAAGGCCACAAATTCAATGAAGTTACAAATAGTACTAAACTTAAAAATGGTTTTTAAAGAAAAATTGAGTCAAGTCCATTGGTTACAGGATTTATTAAAATGGGTATGCATCTATCAACATTCCACATGATATCATGACCATCCCCTCCATATAGAACAGGTCTAACCTTGAGAGGAGGGAGCTCCATTCTAAGGGGTTCCCTCTCCTGCCCCATATATGAGCTATCAGCAAAGCTGTTGGCTCTATTTTCAAAGTATATCTGGAGTCCAACTGCTTCTCACCATCTTCCAAGTCACCATCATCCCTCATCCAGTGGCCTCCTATCTCTCCCTTCTTACTTTTGTCCTTCAATTTCCATCAGACCTTAGAACGCCTCTGCTCAAAAACCTCCCATCTCACACAGAGCAAAAGCTGATGTCCTTGTGATGTCCCACCAGACCCTCCTCGACCTGACAACCCATCACCTCCCTGAAGTCACCTCCTATTGCTCTTGCCCAGCTCACCCTGACCCAGCCACAGGGATCTCACTGATGAGCTCAGCCATGCTAAACATGCCCCCACCCCAGGGCCACAGCACTGCCTGTTCCCTCTGCCTGGGACAACGTTGCATAGCTGCTGGCTCACTCACTCACCCACTTCAGATCTTTACTCAAAGTTCACCTTATTAATGAATCCTTCCCTGATCCCCTTATGCAAAACTGCACTCCCTCCTGCCCCCATACTCCCACCCTCTGGTCCCTTCCTTTATTTTTACCTCATATCTATCACCGTCTGTCATTCAATGTATTTATCTACCTACCTTATTTAGAGCTTGTTGTCCCAACGCTTTATGCCAGGAGACTTTGCAATAAGGAAATCAGACTCTGGGGGATGAAATTCAAGAGATAGTTTAGACATGCTTTAGAGCAGGAACTGAGCCATTGGGAATGGTTTGCTTGGGTAACAAAGCCTCTTTTTTTCCATTCTTTTTGGGCTGATAAAACCAGAAGGATAGTCAAACTGCTGACAGGAAGCTGCTGTTTACCCTTCAAACCATGACATTCTGCCCAATTCCTCCCTTCCAATTCTGGAGGGCTCCCTGATTTACTGGGGGGAGAACTCCTTCGCTCTGTCACTCCCTTGGGGTTGGGAGATACAGTTGTATATTCAGCAAATATTTATCAATTACTATTTATGCACCAGACAATGAACTACATGCCAAGAACAGAAGAATTCAGCTTAGCCTTTGCCCAAGGAAAGCTCATAGTACAGAAAGCAGACAGAGAGAGAGAGAGAGAGAGAGAGAGAGAGAGAGAGAGAGAGAAAGGGAGAATGAGAGAGGGAGAGAGAGAAGTGGTTCTCACCGAACCCTGATTAATCCTATAGAGGCATGACATACAACATCCTGCTAGGTTCCAACAGATGTCAGGTTCCTCCAGTAATTTGTTTGTAATAACTATTCAAATTTGTTATCATTTAGTCTTTATTTATAATTGAGAGTGGTTTGAAGACTGTGCCTATGATGTCACTTTCACTCTCTGATATGTTCCTTCACAGAGAAAATAAGGTACAAGAAATTAAACATGAGCCTGGGAATGCCCATGGAGTGGAAGTACCACACACAAGGTCATCAGGGTGCAAACTGGAAATAGGTTGAAAACATCTGCTAAAAACTTTCCCCCTCAATTTATACCTGTTTAAATTCACAGGTGGCAATGACTGTGGCCGCTGTTTGCTGATTGGCACTGGGACTGGGATGTGCAGGGGCTGGAACAGGCACTTGAATTAAGTAAACTCATTTAATCCTCTCAACAATAAGAAGTGAAGCATTCATGTTTTACTTTCAGTTTTGTTGTGACTATAATTGACATGCAATACTGTATAAATTTAAGGTATACATTATAATGGCTTGACTTCTGTGTATTGCAAATTACTATCACAATAGTTTAGTTACCATTCATCATCTCACAAAGATATAAAAATCTATTTTTCCTTATGATGGGAACTTTTAGGATCTACCCTCTTAGCATCTTTTACAATACATATACCATAGACCAGTGTTAATCATAGTCATCATGTTATGTACTACATCCCCAGTTGTATATAGTCCAGTTATAAATGGAAGTTTCTACCTTTTGACCACTTTCATCCAATTACCCCACTTCCAACCCCACCTCTGATGTCTTTTGCTGTGAGTTTGGATTTTAGGGATTTTGGGGGGTGCTTTTTTAGTCTTCAAATATAAATGATATTATACAGTACTTGTCTTTCTCTGTCTGACTTATTTCACTTAGTATAATGCCCTCATCCACCCACATTGTCACACATGGCAAGATTTCCTTCTTTTTTTATGGCTGAGGTATAGGTATTATTTAACTCCTTTTTTCTTATGCCAAAATTGGTATTGGGGTTTGCATTAATTCTTCTCTAATTTAGGTTTTTTCTTTTTCCTTAAAATGGAAGCCCACTCACAATATCTTTTCCTAGTGGAGTTTTGTTGTTACCAGCTTAGTTGTTAAGTAGTTATATTAAGTTATTTTGCATTTAATAGCTGTGAAAAAGTAAGGCATCGAGAGCTCTGCTAAATAAGTAGTACATGGATTCTCTCTACAGCAAAGTCCTGGTGAAAAAGCTCTGCAGCGTCACACATTACTCGACTGTCTGGCTTGGACCCACCATGAACCTAGTCAAAGTCTACCTTTTGTAACCTTGTCACTGGCTGCTAGTCCACATACATCCTCCTTTTGGGCCCTAGCTTCCAATGTCTCCCTCAACCCTGCATGCACTTGTATGTTGTCTTTACTTTTGTACATGCCATTCCTGCTGCCAGAATAAATGTCCTAGTACCTCTTTTTCCACTTGACAAACCCCCGTGATCCTTTACAACCCAGCTCCCATCCCACTTTCATGCATGCAATCATTTGACAAACATGTATTAGCCTCCCGGCCCAGGATGCATGGGGACTGAGAATGGTCTCAGCCCCTTCTCTTCATGTAGCTTACTGTCACTCTTGTGAGAAACCACCCAACATTTAAGTCCCTGCCTCAACTCTGTTCCCACCGCGGTATGTGTGTGTGTGTGTGTGTGTGTAGTATGGGTTCAAATCTAAACAAAATTATATTCAAGGGGTCTCCACAATTCTTGCTATCTTAAATCAGTTACAACAAATTTCTCTGAAGTTAAAAAATCTTAAGTGTCTTTTTGTCAAATTTCAGATGGCGTAGTACTTTTGCTACAGGACTTACATACAGGAATTAAAGTATTAGCAGGGTTCCTAAGCACAAAGAAATAAATACATTGCAACGTATGATGTCAAATCCAGTTTAGCAAAGAGAGTGATTCAGCTATTGTTACTAAAAAAGTAGAATCTGCTTTTAATGGCTAGAAAATGTTCATTTCCTGAGGTTTAAATAGTATACTGAGCAGTCCTTTTCTCCATGCATAAAAATGGAAATGTAAAGGTTAGAACACTATGCTTAAGAATAATTTTAAACAATATTTTATGGCATGTGAAAGCAACTCTTTTATCTTTTACATCTTCACTTTTTATTGTCTGGGTTTTTACGAGCTGTGCACTTGAACTAGACCCAAATCTTGGGTGCCACACTCAAAATCATATGGTACATCTGTTTCTCTGACTGAGAATGTGGTGGGATCCTGCATATCAAAATCTTCCTCCTATCCTAAAATCAACACACTCACATTCAGTAGAAAGGAAAGAAAATGTGGCATCCATGCCCTCTCTGAAAAAGGGCAGTCTTGTTCACATTGCAAGGGGACGCAGGACAGGACATAACCAGAGTCACCAGGAGGACCCTTGATATAATATTTACTGTCTAGAACTTCCTGTATGGGCATTCACTTTCACGGGTAAGCTTCAATGCTGGTAATCACCTGAGCCTTAGCATTACCATAGATGTCTCCGTAGCACCTTGTGTAGAGCTTGAACTTGGCTGGCCCTATATCAGCAAAAGAAAATGCTCTATCATGATTTCAAAAATCAAGCAGGCCCTGGCTGCGTGGTTCAGTTGGTTGGAACATTGTCCCATATACCAAAAGGTTGAGGGTTCGATTCCTGATCAGGGCACATACTTGGGTTGTGGGCTCAATCCCCTGTTAGGTGCATGCAGGAGGCAGCTGATCAATGTTTCTCTCTCACATCAGTGTTTCTCTGTCTCCTTCTTCCTCTCTCTCTCTCTCTCTAGAATCTGTAAACCTATCCTTGGGTGAGGATTTTTAAAAATCAAGCATATGCCTTTTAGCCTTTTTTCAAACATAGAATAGATTTTTAAAATAAAAATATTATTAATTTATTTTCAGTTAGTAGGAAGTCAAGGGAGGCCCCTGTGTTGAAGCAAAAACTAGAGCAGCAGGAGTCCTGCAATTCTCTGTGGAATGAAGTGACCTTCAGCTGGCAGACACAGTATTCTCTTCCAAAAGGAATTCATATTTATAAAAATCTGTGCCAAAAGTTAACTGAGAGCCATCAACAGTGTCTTAAGCCTGCATGTTTCAGTGATGTTGTCAAGAATGGACCCAAACCATATCATAATGGCTGGGTGAAATGTGAGAAATAAAAAGTTGGGGAATGCAAAGGAAACAATTGAGAATAGAGTAGTTGGCACACAGGGCAAATTGAAAGACGTGGTTGGAAATTATACTAGAAAGGTATGTTAGGGTGAAACTAGGAAAGTTTGAATGTCAAGCTAAAAAAATTAAGAGAGTCTAGAATTAACACTCTAAACAATAGGAGGCCATTGAAGTTTTTCAGCAGATCAGTTTTTAGAGTTCAAAGGGCTAGGCTCCTCCTGTCTCTTCTACCCTTATTGAGGGCCCTCACAATCACTTGTAATGAGCAAGAGAAAGTTCTACCCCAAGATTCAAATACTGTAACTGAAATGCCAACTGTGTTGTCCAGTGAACCCCTGTTGGATGTTTTTTGATTCTTCTGTTCCCAAGCCCATCAAATGCCCTGTTGCTACCCTCTCCACTCAGCCACATGAATGCTGATACCATGGATTATCTTTATTCCTTCTATTTTGGACTTTGTCAGAATATCTCCCTTGGGAAAGGGGGTTAAAATGTTTGTTTGTTTATTAAATGTTGACTGTTTGCTTATGGCTTTGCTGCCCAGCTTTTTGTATGTAGCCTTTTATGTATGTAGGAATTTGGAGAGATTTTAAAAGGATGCATCCACCATCATTTTTCCAGAACCTAAAATTGGGTTTTGTTTTGCTTTTTGGTGGAAGTCAAAGAAATGGGTGAACTCTACATTTGGTTTGACCTAGAACAGAATGTGGTAGTAAGAAAGTACAGAGTAGTAAGACAGTACGCTTTAAAAAGTAAACTCAGAAGAACTAGCTCAGGCCTAGAGGTGCCCATGAGAGGGGTAGCCCAGAGAAAGAACACAGGTGTCGATGCGGGCATTGGACTTTCTCAAAAGGTGCACTGGGAGCTGTCATGTGTCCTAGCCCACTGAAGAGCTCTTGAGTCATCTCCATTGGTGATGAGTGGAAGGACTGATAATGTCTCCTTGGGATGTTCCAAATCTCCTGGTAAGAGTTTAGACTTAACTCTAATGGCCACTTCATAGAGAGAAAGCCAATGCATGAGAACAGACATGAAAAAGGGGGAGTTGAAAGGACCAGCCTTACTACTTGAACATGAACTCCAGAAGATGATTATGGCTATGTTGACAGGGCTGACTTGGGATGGAGTCCTAGTATAAGAATGTAACAAGGTGACTACCTACCTGTCATGGGAGAAAACATGTTCCACTTTAGGGAAGTGGTCTGTTCTAATGTATGAGATGTATACTGAGGACACTTGTTCTTCCTCTGGTCCCAGGCCCTGAAATGAAGAATGGTGCCTCCAACCCCCCTTGGCTGTCTGCAATAAAAGCCTTTTTAGGACATGAAGCAAGTCCCTCTCTTTCCCCTGTCTTTGAAGCAAAGTCGAGGGAAATTTTCAAAAACCTGACATCATGAGAGAAACACTATGGTACCTGTGAGTTGTGTGAGAGGCTCTTCCATTCAGAAAGGCAACTTCATGGAGGTAAAATAGTGCAAACCAAGCCGAGATCTGGCCTCCTGGCAGGCCACCACTCAAGGGTAAGACACATTGTACCCAAAGATGTGATCTGATACCTGGTGATGAAGCACATTTGAAGCAAATTATCAATGGATCAATGGACTTTTTCAGCCATGAGCCTCACCCCAGGCACCTTCCAGGTGAGAGCCAGAGTTGTTCCTGGCAAAATCATTATGTTAACAAAGTACCATTGGGTTGTTCCTTGTTCTACTTCCATTCAAGGCCACTCCCACTCTCCCCTCAGTGACATCCCTTTCCTATTGACTGACCTTCTAACTTGAAGAGATATCAGAGTATAAACTTTGAAACCAGGGACTTTGGTAGTGTTTATTCTTTGAGTCTAAGTGTCTTCAGCAATCAGATAAGGAGGATAGTTAGCTTATTATTCCTACAAACCAAAACAAAGTATAACCATACATGAGGAGACATGAAAGCCCATTGATGTAATCCACTCACAGTTTTTACCTGTTGCTCTGGCATCCCATCCAATTGGCATCTCCTTTCACTTTCAAAAGCATCCTAGTTTGAGGGTAAATTCAGTGGTCACCTTATATGCAAAGTTCCTAACACAAAACCCAGCAAAAATAAGCAACAGGCCTTTCCAACCCAACGTGCTTTCAGAATCTTCAGTCAATTTGAATTATAAATGTTTGATAATATTTTAGTATTAGCCCACCAGAGATTTTAAACTGAAAATATATGTCTCTTGTGGCAGAATTTCAGTTATCAGTTTGTTTGCTGGAAAGATACTGGGGGGAAAAGGGATGCTGGGCCATCGTACCTCCCGTGCATAAGACTGACCCCAAGTGGCCATTGGAGCTTTATGACTGTTCTCAAGCCTGAACTGTCACCCCCAACCCCGCCACAAAAACTCCAGCACAGATGACTGGACACCATCAGAAGGTAGGGCTCTTGGCCTAAAGGTGGTGTCTCCTGTGCAAGTACTTTTTCGTCCATGTGGCTCAAAGGCTGCTCTCTGAATAGGAATTGCCGATGCTCCAGACACCCTCAGAGCATCAAGAGGACATAATGCATGATAACATGAAATCCACGAGGAGTTGTATGTCTGACCTTGGTGGGGTGGTTAGGGATGAGTGACAGTATAAAAAACCCAAGTCTTACAAAGCAAACCTAACACATTTTAGAATATTAAATTAACAATTTATTCCACTGTTATTTAATTCAGTCATTAAACAAACATGAAAGCCTATGTGCCAGGCACTGGGACATAGTGGTCCCCAACTGGTCAGCAAGGGCCAGGATCACAAGGATGGGGGGAATAGAAGCAAGTGGGACATGTGGAGACCAAAGTGAAACTCCCTGACCAGTGGCAGATGCTTCAGCCAGTTTTAAAACTTTCCCACTCAGACTCAACTTTTTAAATAATGTATTTTCATTATTTAAAAATTGGGAAACATACATAAATTGAAAGAAACACAGTGCTAATCTTAATCCCACCAGGTAAATATAAGCATTATTAACTTTTTGGTGTTTCTCCTATGAACATTATTTCTGTCCTTAGTTATCTCTACTCCTTCATTTTGTACTTGTGACCTATGGAAGATACAATTTCAAATATTTTTTTCTTATGAATACAAAATTACATATATTTATTGTAGAAAAGGTGAGAAATATTCTAAATTCAAAGGCTAGAATAAAAATCATCCACAACTTGTGAACCACATGTAACTACTAGTGAAGTTCTTAAATGACTGTTTAAAACTATAAACACACCATTTTGTTGATGGGGGTTGTGTCGTAGTATAGGAACCAAGAAAAAAAATGTCCTTAATCATTTGGTGACTGATTTATTACCAAATTATTTTAAAAGCTACTATTAATGAAAACTCTTTTACAAACATGACTTGCAATGTCTATCTAGCATGCCATTAACGGATATAAAATTAATTCATCCTCTGGATGGATATTGAGGTTTTGTGTATTATTTTTTTTTTTTTTGTATGTAACTTGCAGTCAGCTTATTACATAAGTTTTTGCTGAATGCCCACTATGTGCCAGAAACTATTCTAGGGTCTGATGATAGGAGAAATGATAGACAAAGGTCTCTGTTCACTTGAAACAAATTTCATTATATACATCTTAGATTATTTCCTTAGAAGACATTTTTAGAAACATTGGACAAATGTGTGATTTAAGTTATTCTCCCACAAGTGAGGTATAAAAGTGCCTTTTATTTCACAAATAATGACTTTCTAACAGATTTTGAGTTTGGGAGAAAAGCAATAATTGGTAGGAAGCCTGAAGTTCTACTGTGCTTGCACTACTAGAAATATACCAGAAATGAATAGAAAACTTCTGCTTAATCATAAAGTAACAAAATGAAAGATGTGGCTAAGCACATCTTTAGAGCCAGATTCACTATGTTTTACAAATACTAAGGAGTGCCTCAGTTTCCTCATCTGTAAAGTGCAAATAATAATAATACCCACCTCACAGGGCTGTTGTGGTGATTAGATGAACAAAAAGCACACAAAGCCCTTGATCAGTGCCTAGCATGTACTAAGTCCTAACTACATGATATTTTAAAAACTCTAATCTATACAACCTTCTAGAGCACAACTATTAGGCAAAACAAAGTAAATCTGGTTCTCCAATGTCCAAAGAAGATTTTAACTTGATAGAAAAATTATAAAGAAATATCAAAAATTAGATTTGAACTCTAATAGAGCTTGAGTTTTTATCTCCCTTCCCCATTATTCCTGTAGTGACTGAGGCAGCATCAAGCTCTTCTTGGTCCCATGACCAGAGAATATCTCTATCCCCTCAGTCTGAACATTACCATCTTTCCACTGACACCAAGAACAACAGAACCCTAAGAGAGAAATAACCTGTGTGGGGCTCTTATTCTGAAGAAATAGTCTAAATTCAATTGTCTAAAGTTCTTGGTGCCATTTGCTTGCAGGCAAGTGCCAAAATCTGGAGACACTAGGCATTTTGAGTTATAGGACAAACTACCTGCAGAAGGCAGATTTGGAGGGGGGTTATAGCTGACTGTGAATTCTGACGTCTGTTCACTGGTGATTAATGACATTAGGGAAAACAAGCCAGCAGGAACCAATGTTAAGAGAGAAAGCTATTTTAAACATCCCCCATTCTAATTAAATATTTCTTCTTATAACACTTGCAACCTAAAAATAGGTTTGATCTGTCCATTGGGGGCCACTTCAAGTTGACAGGAGAAGTTTAATTAGATTCCCTCAAGCAGGAATGTTATTCTCCAAGGTTTTTTATATTGGCATTAACTCCAGGATTGAAGTCCCACTTACATGTGTATATGGTGCCTGCTAAAGTAGAAGACAGAATTTCCTACAAAATGCCGACACCAGAGGAGGCTGGAAAAAAGGCACATTCACACTTAGGCCCTGAAAAATCCAGCCACTGTGACTGTTAATATATTTAACCCTTTAACACAGAAAGTGTTTCATATGCTTAGGCTCTAATTTAATATAGAATCAACAATAGTGTATCTGGCATGGATATCTGATGGAATAGAAACAGTGCATATGTCATGCCCTCAATTTATCATTTTGACTGAATTAATGTCAAATTAATCAAACTGGTAGGTAATTTGTGAAATTATTGGCCATTCGGCAACCTCAACTATTGATTTATTTAAGCAACACACCATTGATGAACATCAAGAATGTCTCCAATATTTTGCTGCTCAACACACTCTAACCTCCTTGATATATATTTCTTTATATTCATTCATTCATTCATTCATTCATTTCACATGTTCTTATCAAGCACCTATTAGGATGGTGACCAAGTCAGATAAGGTTCTTATCCTCATAGTGATAAAAATCAAGAAAACTCTCCAAATACTGTGTGAATTTCAACTTCTAGAACTAGCACTGTTGAGCCTGGGGTTTTGGATACCCATGTCCAGGTTTCCTTACCAATAGTCAACCACACACTCACTATCATTTATTTGTATCTTTGCCTATTGACAGGTGGAACACAGTATCTCAGGGTTATTTTGTTTTTTTATTGCTAATTAGACTGAACATTTTGTCAAATATTTGTTAGCTAGTTGAATTTACATTGAGAGTTATGCTGTCCTTATTCATTTTTCTATTAGCCTCCTTATATATACAACTCTACACATTCTCTATACATTTTTCAGTTGGTTTTTTCCCTCCAAGATTAGATAATTTCACACATAAAAGAAATTAACCCTGCTTAACATCACTAATCATCAGGCAAATACAAATCAAAACCACAATGAGATAGCACCTCACATCTATTAGAATGGCAATTATCAAAAGATGAGAGATATAGATGCTGACTAAGATGTGGAAAAAGGCAACCCTGTATATGCATATTGTTGATGGGAATGTAAACTGGTATGGTCACTGTGGAAAACAGTATAGAAGAATTAAAATAATTCTAGGAATTAAAAGAGAACAGTTACTGGGCAAAGGGCCACTCATTCACATGGTGCCTTGATGTGAGACCCAACAATCAGTGTTGAGAAAAACAGGTCTTTATTTACAATATTCCAACCTTGGGTGGGGAATGCTGAGAGCACTCCTTCCCAAAGCCCTGTCCCCCCCACCCCCCCGCCCCGAGATCCAGCACTTCCCTTGCTCCTCAAAAGGCTATAAACCAAAATCAAGTCCAATACTTCCCCATTCCTCATCTGTCAGCTTTCTCCTTCAGGATCTGGGGTACATTGTCCTCAGCCTCCATATAATAGTCTGGGAAAGCATGTGCCATGTTACACTGGATCATAGTAAAGTCCAGGAAAGGCACAAGTCCTAAGATTGTCCTCTCCACATGTCCCAAGTTCCAAGAGTGCATATAGAGTCCACGTCTGCAAGGTGGAGTCCTTAGTGACTTCGGAGTCAGCTGGAGTGGGCCTGATCAAAGCAGCAATATGCCTCCTTTCTTACTAGTCTAGGCCTCATGGCTGAATCATCTCTACAAAATGCATAGCTGCTTGCTGCTTCTTCTTTCTCACCATGGACCAGCTTCACTACAAACTACATAGCTGCTACATCATGGCTCTCTCTCTTACATACCAGACCTTGTGGTGGGCTCATGGGGTCCCTCTACAGTCTTTCAAACCACGTGGCCCAGCATGCCAAATGGCTGCCACTTCTCGTTTAAATCCTAAGCCTGGCCTATGACACACTGGGTTTGGTGACCAGTCGTGACCACCCACAGAAATCTCACAGCGCAGGCCCAGTGAGCTCTCTGCCGCCACTCTATGGTCAAAGCTCCTCCCATCTCCTTGACTCTAGGTAGTGGACACAACTATCTGCAAAACTAAGAAACTAGCTACCAGCCACAGATATGCAAAGTACCTTAAAAGCTGTATTATTTCATTCCCCCATCCCCAATACGATGGGCTGTGGGGACTTTGTGGACCCCACTCTGTAAGAGAACTACCATATAATCCTGGAATCCCACTTCTGGGTGTATCTCCAAAGGAAATAAAACCATTATCTTAAAGCGATACCTATACTCCAATGTTCATTGCCACATTATTCACAATATCTGAAGCATGGAAACAATCTAAGTGTTCATCAATGAATGAATGAATGAAGAGAATATAGTATGTGTGTATATGTGTGTGTAGATGTAGATATAGATATTATTCAGTCTTTCAAAAAGGAAAAAGTCCTGTAATTTGCAACAGCATGCATTAACCTGGAAGGCATTATGCTAAGTGAAATAAGACAGACAAAGATAAACACTGCATAGTATCATTTATAAGTGGAATCTTTTTTTAAAAAAAGTCAAACTCATAAAAACATGTAGAAAAATGGTTGCAAGGGGCCGGGGTGTATGGAAAATAAAAAGAGATTAGTAAAAGACACAGACTGTTAGTTATAAAATGAATAATGTTTGAGGATTTAATGTATGATGTGGTTACTATAGTAGATAATACTGTATTGTATAATTGAAATGTAAGAAGAGAACAGAATTTAAATATTCTCACACAAAAATAGATAAATAATTTTTAAAAATAAATTAACCCTTTGTCACCAAGAAATTCTATGAGGTTGTGTTTCTCATTATTTCTTTAAGAGATCTTGGCTACACTGAAGATTTTTTAACTCTTACATAATTGTCTTTGTAATTGTTTCTGTTTTCAGTAATATGTCTAGAGACAGTCACACCCCCAAAATTACATGTTTTAAATGTTTATTCGTTTTCTCTCCTTGTTTAAATCTTTAACTCATCCAGGATTTTGATATGACATAAAATCTAGCTATATTTTTTTCTCCAAATTCAACCGATTGCCTGAGTTTTCTTTAAACCTGCCAAATGTTTCTGCTGGCGTCCAGGGACACAGCCTGAATGGGGCCTCATTCGGCAGTCCAAAGCATCAAATGACCGCCAATGGAATGACCACAAGGCAATAAACAGGTTCCATCAGAAATTATCAAGGAGAGAGCCAAATATTTTCCCTCTGAGCATATTATTATTTTTTAAATGTACTTTGTCTCAAAGCTATAGCAAGAGGGACAAATGCTATTAGAAAAAAGTCAGAGAAAGACTTATTCTGAGCCAGTCGTCAAGAAAAGTGAAAACTAAAAAGGGATAGAAATGATACAAATGGTAGGTGGAACTGAATGGTTGATTCTTGTTTTTAAATATCAAGAATAGACTTCCAGCCAAGATGGAGGCATAGACAGACATGCTACATCTCCCTCCACAACTAAGAAGGAATACAACTACCTCAAAACTAGAAACAACCAGAAGTTCTAGAAAATCAAACTGCATGTAAGTCCAGCAAACAAAGATATAAAAAAGAAATACTCATCCAGACAGGTAGGTGAGGCAGAGCCAGGGTGGAGAGGACATGGTGTGGTGGTGGCAACAGCGATGGCAGCGGCAGGCCATCAGAAAAGCAAAGCCACATGTTTTAAAAAGTCAGGAGGGACCCCTGGGGAGCGTTCCCAGCTCCTCACCAGATATCGCAGCTCATGGTCCCAGCACTGGGGAAAATCAAGCCTCATTGCTTCTGACTATTCAGACCAGTGGGGGTTGGGATGGAGACAGAAACTGCTGGTCTCAGTAGAGTCCACTTGTTTAAAGGGCCCCCATGGGCCTAGAACATCCGCAGACCCACCCACTCTGGGAACGACAGCCAGGGCAGCAACTAGAGGGACGCCAGTCTGGTGTGGAAGTGGGAGAGGTGCCTGGAAAAGGGGCAAGTGCTGGGCAGGCAGCATTGTTCCCTCTCGGTCCCTCCCCCCACATACAGCACCACAACGTGGTGAAACAGGTCACTCCGCCCCTTACTACGTAACAAAAGTGACAGCTCTGCCTGAGAGATGGAAGCAAACAAACACAGGAGCCTGTCAGAATGAGGAGACAGAGAATTATGGCCCAAAATGGAAAATAGATCAAGGTTCCAGTGGGAGAACTAAGCTACTAGGAGATAGTCAACCTAACAGATGAGGAGATAGACAACCTAACAGATGCAGAATTCAAAACACTGGTGATAAAGATGCTCACAGGCTTGACAGATATGCTTGAGTACAGCAAATGCATAAGGGAAGAAGTGAAGGCTATGCTAAATGAAACGGAGGAAAATCCACACAAAACCAATGGTGAAGGGAAGGAAACCGGAGTTTAAATCAATGATTTTGAACATAAGGAAGAAGGAGATGGACATAAAGGTCCGGGAAGCACAGAGGGTCCCAGGTGAGCTGGACCCAGAGGGGACCACACCAGGACACATCATGATTGAGATGCCAAAGGTGAAAGATAAAGAAAGAGTCCTTGGGGGCAGTAAGAGAGAGGCGGAGAGTTGCCTATGGAGGCGGGGGTGGGGTATAGGACCATCAGCTAATTTCTCAGAGGACACTTTGCAGGCAGTAAGGGACTGGCAAGCAGTATTCAATGTGATGAAAGGCAACCTGCAACCAGGATCACTCTATCCAGCAAAGCTATCATTCAGAATGGAAGGGCAGATGAAGTGCTTCCCAGACAAGGTGAAGCTAAAGGAGTTCATCATCACCAAGCCATTATTATATAAAATGTCAAAGGGACTTACTTAAGAAAAAGAAGATCAAAGTTATGAACATTAAAATGACAACAAACTCACAACTATCAAAACTGAATCTAAAAAAATAAAAACAAAATTCAACTAAGCAAACTAGAATAGGAACAGAATCATAGATATGAGGATCATTTGCAGTATTATCAGCTGGGAGGGTTGAGAAGGAGAAATGGGGAAATGGTGCAGGGATTAAGAAGCATAATCTGTTGGTGTAAAATAGACAGGGGAAAGTTAAGAATAATATAGGAAAGGGTAAAGACAAAGAACTTATATGCATGACCCATGGACATGAACTAAGGGGGGTAGGATTACTAGAGGGAAGGAGGGTACTGGGTGGAGGGGAGCAAAGGGGAAAAAAAAGTTGAAACTACTGTAACAACATAATCAATAAAATTACTTTAAAAATAAAATAAAATAAATATCAAGAATAACTTTTCTCATAAAATACATAAATTTTAATCTATTCACATGGTAACTCTTTGTTCCAGGACAAAATGTCCTTGACCTCTACATGAGTAGAGTTCTGACAGCCAGGCCAGCCACATTGCCAGCTTAAAAGATTGTGCACAGGAAGCTATGGCTTCTTCCTTGACTTGGAAGCATCCCTGGGCCTAGAAAATACAGAGCATGAGTGACCAACTGTTGTCCTGGTTAGAGGCATAAGGATGGGCTTAATGTCCAGAACTTCCTGTTGACAGGTCTCCAGATGGCCATCTCTAAGACTGTCCTTCCTTTGTTTGTTTATTCTTTGTTTTCAGAAACATGAAGGTCCCGTGTATAAGATATATCCAATTTGTTACAGATATAGTCTCCCTTGCCTTCTTTTATTCTTCAAATGTTTTATAAGTATTTTCTATATGACAAGAACTGTTATACGGTTGGGATACTGTGATAGACAAAACAGACAGACCACCGGCCTCATGGGGCTTAAATTCTACAACAGGTTTTGTCAATCGACAGCCTGCCAGCCAAATCTATCCCTCTGCATATTTCTGTAAGGTCCAAAAGCTAAAAATGGTCTTTAAATTTTAAACTATTTTAAAATCAAAAGGAGAATATTTGGTTATACATAAAAACTATATGGATTTCAAATTTCAGTGTTTACAAATAAAGCACTGGAACACAACTGTATCCATTGTCTAACTGTGCTCTTTCACACTCGAACTACAGAGTGAAATCACTGTAACAGAGACTGAATGGCCACAATGCTTAAAATATTTTCTATCAGGCCTTTTACTGAAAAAGTTTACTGTTTAGAAAGCAGACTAAACAGGACAATCAGATAATGACAGACCAAGGGAGACACTCTGGGGGACGTCATTGGGGTGAGATGCAGGGACGCACTGACACCAGGGCATAGAGGGAGTCATCCCCAGGGAGACGATGTGAACTGAGACTCCAAAGAAGACAAAAAATTAGCTTGTGAAGGACTATGGGGAAAAAGAAATCCCGGCAGTAGAAGTAGCAAGAAAGAGGTTCTGAAGCAGAAAGAGCTGAAACAAGCATGTGCTGGGGAGAGTGGGAACGGGAGGTGGGGAAGCTCAGGAGATGAGATGAGATGAGATAGGAATCAGGCAGGACCTGACCACTCTGACCACAGGAGAAAGACTAGCAGCAGAGGGGAGCTGACTACTCCAATGGCTCCGAAGAGAAATGAACGCAGCTCAGACCAGAGCAGTGGCATGGAAAAGCAAATACTAGATAGAGTCAAGATATACAGAGATAGCTAAAAGTAGGTTTCCTGTTGTGAGTGTGTAAAACACAGTTTATTCTTGTATTATTATGTATTGATTAATTATTGTGTTATTTATATTAATATCATTAACTTACTTTGCCCATCCCTGTATTTTGGACATGAAGCCCACAAAATTTAGTGGTGGATCAGATGTGGGGAAAGGAAGAGCCACTGGCAGGGGCCGGATGTCCAGCTTAAACTAGGCAGTTGATGCCACCATTGCTAAGATGGGAGGACTGGTGAGTTATAGTATGCACAAATAGGAGGAGAAATAGAAACCTTGTCTTTAGGATGCCCAAGGAAAGATCTTAAATAGGGGTTGGATCTAAGGATCTACATGCAATTCAGTGGGAATAGAGGATAGAAATAGAAAATCTGACTGGCCTGTCCTATGAGAGTGTATATTTAAAGAGACTCATCCAGAAGATCCTACTCATGAATTGGCCACTTCCCTGCCCACAGGCCATGAGGCTTCCAATAGCCACCAACAACCAGATGCTACAAGTAACTATGCCCTACCCCTCCCAACCAGACTAATGCTCTGTGCACATCCATTTGGCCATCTGACAAACAATTATGAGCATCTTTTTAGCCTCCTTATCTCCTCAAGTCACACATATCAGTCACTGCCTACCATCCGTAGGTATGGAGCAGGCTTCCTGGAGGGAGGATGAGTTTTCATTACAGGAGGTCATCACACCTCATTATACAGGGCTCATGAAAAATGCTGCCTGTTCAACCTGAAGTAAATCTGGGCCTGTGAAAGCCTACCTCCTGCTTTCAGCAGGGAGAGCTCAGCTTGGAAATGCCAGGGCGGTTAGGTAGACAAGAGGACTCTATGGACTTCTGCGAGCATTTTGACTTATTTGGGTCACTGAAAAACTGTTAGCAAGGTCACCTCTCAGGCAACACTGGCACCAGCTCCCGTTTCCTTGGCAAGCCCCATCTTGTAAGTATGCAAGCATAAAATTACTCACTTTGTACCCCAGAGATCACCTCTGCATTCTTTCAGGCTGTGAAGACCCCCTCAAAACCAGTTTGACAGAGGTGTTTACCAGCTTTCAGTGATGAAAGTCCAGGGTAGACCCCAGGCATTCAATCTCTACCCACCCCACCCCCCAATTCCATGGCCTCAGTAAAGACATTTCAAGTACAAGTAAAACCTTCAGGTGACTATCTTGACAAAAATTAAGGTTTCATGCACTGCCATGGAAGTACCACAAGTTCAAAACTAGAAATTGGGGTTCTGTACTGCTTCTCCCACCAGCAGGCTATTTGGGTACAGAGTGTCCCTGCTCTGGGTTTCAGGCTCCTCATCTGTAATGGGAAGGGTCTCCCACCAATGGGCTATTTGGGCACAGAGTGTCCCCCTCTGGGTCTCAGGTCCCTCATCTGTAACAGAAGGAGCTTATTCTCCATTTCAGAGGCATTTATTTGATGAGTGCGTGGAGGTGCTGAGCTAGGCCTGCAGGATACAGAAATTGGTAGGCAAGTGCCTACCCTCAAGGAGACTAGAGTCAAAGTTGGATCCTTGCCCAAGGTGGCATGGGCACAAAGACTGTAGCCACAGCCTGCAATTGACGTGCCACACTAGGTATGCTCAGTGCTAAGCATGCTACATGAATGACCTTATTTCACTCTGCAACCCTGTGAGGAAGGCATTTTACCCCATTTTAACATATGAGGAAACAGGTTTCTGGAGAGTGGGTGACTTGTCCAATAAGGTCACATACACAGCAAGTAAAAGGCAAAGCCAGGCCTCAATCCCAGACAGGCTAATTTCTAGTGTCTCTTTCTTCAACATTCACAGGGCCTCTCAGTCAGGTTTGGCTTCCCAGAGAGAGTACATCCTGCAAGTCCAGTGCAACTTTCAGCCAGTCTGTGACTGAAGCTCCACGCTGCTTTGTAAGGTCTGACAGCTAAATGCTCTACCACTTTTTCAGCATCTCTGGACCTCAGCTTCCCCAAAGCAGCTCAGAATGACTAATGTGGGAGGAGCCTCACAAGCACTCAAGGCAAATCCTTTCATTCTAACAGCTGGGGGAAACTGAGACAGGGAGCAGTGGAATGAGAATGAGCATAGGAGCCATGCCAGGGCCTCAGTGGAAGTCCAACTCATGGTCACTCTTCTCCAGTATACCTTCCAGGCATTGTGTCATCTTTTAACAGAGGAGAAAACTGGGACTCAGATGAAGGAACCGGCTTTAGAAAGGTCCCCCAGCCAGAAAGTAGCAGTGTGATAACTGAAAACCATTTATTGATGGAGGCAACATGGAGACCACTTGAGAAAGTGGGCTTTGGAATCAGTTGGAGTTGGATTTGGACCTTCCCAGCCTCATGACCTTAGGCAATTGATCTAACATCTGTTAATGGGAATACTTCCAGGAGCTATCATGAGGATAAGTGAGATCACACACACAAAAGGTTGAGCACACTGCCTGGCAAACAGCAATGCTCACAAGTATTTATTGAGCACCTACTGTGTGCCAGGTACAATTCCAAGTGCTTTGATCCTTCTTAACAACACACTGAGTTGGTGCTATCATCCCAGTTTTCAGACAAGTGAATGTAGAAAGTCACTCACTCTGATTGCTCAGCTGTTAAATGGTGGAGCCAGGATTCCAACCTGTGCAGTCCAGCTCCAGATGCCTGAACTCTTCTTTGCCAAGCTCTGCTCCTGCCTGCACATGGTTTCAGTGCTGGAGTAGAACCAGCACCTGAGGGCACAGCTGGCATTCCTTCCACCACATAGCAAGGTTGTCCTTGAAAACAAAGCTATGTGATGAACAGGGAAAGATGGCATGGAGGGTCGGGTGTCAATCTGTGCAGGGAGGCAGGAAGCAGTCATTCCCAGAGCTGACAGAACACTGAATGCCTCCCAGCCCAGCAAGGTTTCACTCAATAGTCCAAAAGAGCAGTGAGAAAAAGCCTGGATCCCCAGTCTCACAACCCATCTTCAGGTGAACCCACTGAGGAAAACGTGTTGGGTGAGCTTTGTGGTGTATCCAACGTCAAGGGAGAGTCCTGCCTTTGCAGATTCTGTGAAATGGAGTTTTACTGGATTGAAAGTGCTGTGCCCAGCCAGGCCCACCTCAGCCCAGCTATAGGCAGCGGTAGGAAGTGTCTGTCCTCTTCACAGTAAGTGACCGCTATGTGCTCTGAAGCTACAGGACCAGCATCATTTAAAGAAACTGAGCTTCCTACCACATCTTGTTATTTGTCTTCTTTCTAGTGGGTCTTCCCCTCTTCCAAGCTGCGCTACATTACAGTTGCTCTTCTAGTTCATTCCATTGTGCCCACCTGTGTGCTTTAGAGAACTGACAGATCAGAGACTGGCAAAGGATCTTCTCTTTTTTGTAGAATCACAGGTACATCACATTTTCCTAAGGGTACAGACACTAGATTTGCCCTTTTCTGACTTTATTTTTTTCCTTCTGGTTTCCTTACCAACAGTGGACATTTCTTGAATCACATGGGACTTTAAGCCAGATAAACCCCTAGGCCCACTGCCAATGCTATGCTTCCCACAGCACCATCTTAAGTGCAAACTGCATGGGATGGGATCTGCATCCCTTTGTGAGTGAGGCATGTGTCAGCAATAAGAGTTAAGCCCTAAAACTCTACATATGATTTATTGAATCCCTACAACAATCTTATGTGGTAGGTCCAAGGATTATCCCTACTATAGGGATGAGGGAACTAAGCCATGGAGAGGTTAAATGACTGATCCAAGGTCACTCAGGTAGTTCATAGCAGAGCCGAGATCTGAGCTCAAGCAAACAGGCTCCAGAATCTGTGTTTTTTTAAACTCAGCAGTGCAGCCTCTCTAAAGTGGTTCAAAAAGACGAAGTGACCTGCCCACAAGATAGAGTCATAGCTTAGAATCTGGCCTATGATCTTAACAGCAAACCACAATTGGTTAGTGCTGAGAGGCAACTGGCATGATTGACACACTGCACTGGATGGCCAATGCCCTTCCCAGCCTCCCACCTGTCCAGATGTACTGTTCCCGTTCCTCCAAAGCCATGTTGTCTCTTGCTTCCAGACCTTCAAGCCTCCTGGTCTTCAGCCTGGTACACACACCATCCCCTGTACCCAGATAACTCCTTCTTATCATTCAATACCTCCCTTTCCAAATCCGACTTGTGAACCTCTCATATGAACACACATCAAACCTAAATCCTCCATTTCTGTATATATTACAGTAATGCTGGATGGGAGTGGCATGTGCTGTCCCGCTTGCTGACTGTCTCTCAAAGAGAAAAGAGCCGATATCTTTACTTGGCATGCAACAGCAACTCAATAAATTTTTAGGGACAGGAATTTAAGGGCCGTGTGCCACCTGTAGCTGCCCCAGTGCACCTCAGGTAGGGGGCTTATGAGGTCTTCTTTCAGCTCCCATATGGTCTATCATGTGCTCTCTCACCTCTGGGCCTTTGGACATGCTTTGCCCACGTCTTAAACACTCTCTAATGTTCTTTTTTCACCTGATCTCTTGTCCCCAAGCCTAGATCAGGCCAACTTTTTAAGCTCTCATAGCCCCATATACTTTTTCTTTAAAGCAATAGTTCCCCAAGTGCGATCCCTGGACCCTCAGGAGGTCCCCAAGACCCTTTCAGGGAATCCACACAATAAATAATTACTTTTATAAACTTCTAATCATTAAGAAAATGGTACACCTGAAACTAAAATAACATTGTATGTCAATTATATCTCAATTAAAAAGAAATAGAAATCATAGTAAGTGTTCAATAAATATTCAGAAAATGAGTGAACCAAAGCCTTACTAATGGGTCTGAGGGACATTGTGTGTGCTCAGGACAAACCTTACCTTGTCAAGGGCAGCTCTAAATGCTATATGTGCCAGGGGTTATTGCAGGCTCCTCCTGGAGGAAGGAAGGTGAGGGGAAGGAATAAAGAGAACCCCTCCTCCGGACCATGGTACCCACTAGCAAAACCTTCACTGTGCTATAAATGTGCAACTTCCCATTTGGCTCTGCATTTTTCCAGTTTCTTGCAAATGCATCTGGAACGCATTAGAAAGGGGTCAGACTGGTTTGGAAATGTTTGAGTAACACTGGACATAGGAGGTGGAACTGGAAACCTGTGGGGAAGAGCATGACTCCCCGATAGAGTTCATGGTTGAGGCCAGATTACTGCTGCCTGCCAACCCAGGACAGCTCTCTGGACCTCTCCCACTCTTGTCCTACATGTAGGGAGGCCTCTGGCTCCACCTTCAACCCTCAGAGACCCCTTTCAAACTGGCTTGGTAAGGAGATAACCCTCCCCCCATTATCCTCCCATTGCCTCTCCTGAGCCAAACCACAAACTCAACCCCAGCTCTACTCCATGAATAATAACAGTAATGATGGTAATTGTGACTCATAAATTATTTCCTATCTATTGAGCTCTCCTGCCCCAGGTAAATAACTTCACACATATTTGCCCTATTTATCCTTTGAATAAACGCTCAAATCATATGTGTTCCTGTTCCCAATTCACAGATAAGGAAACTGAGAGGCAGAAGGGCAGTCTACTCTCTCATGGTCAAAAAGCTGAAACTCAAACCCAGAATTATCCAGGACCAACATCTGTTTCATAACCTGCACAGCACACCAATATCCCAAGAACATAAAAGAATCATCCTGGAAACTGATCCCTTTCCTCCTGAATCAAGGAGTTGCAGAGCCGCTAGGAGAAAGAGCTTGAGAGCAGAGGGTAATTCCTATACGAGGAACCTGCTTACCTGTGCCCACCAGCTCCTGGTTTAAAGTCAGCCTCCTCTACACTTTGCTGGATCTCCCAAATCAATTCTAGTTTTCAAATTAAATTTCCAACACTATCCCCATGAGTTTCCAGCATGTGAGCAGCTACAATGGACTCAGGAACCCACTTCCTCAGCAAGCCCCATGCCCCAATCCCCAGGTGAGAGGTATATTTCAGAATAGAGAGAAGTTAATTTTCTAAAAACAGGTTCTTTCACTTGGACTATCCCTGAGAAATCCAGGGTTAATGTTTAATTCTGAGTACTCAGTGGAGAACAGCCCAGCCCATGGGCTCAGCAGAGCAGAGCAAAGGGAGGCCGGCCAGGCATACTTCCCTGCTCAGGGGTCTGGGCCACAGGACACACAGCCCGCTAGTCCTCCAGTGACAGCGAAAAAGGCCTGAAATGTAAACCTAAGGAAAGGACAGAGCTGCTATCAACTTCCCACAAATTTTTTCTCTGTCTAGACCTGTGCTGTTCCATGCAGCAGCCACAAGCCAACTGTGACTGCTAGGATATGGCTCGTCTGAATCTAGAGTCCATATGAAATACACTCTGGGTCTCAAAGATTTAATGCAAGAAAAATATAAGTTATCTCTACAATAATGTTCATATTGATCTCATGTTACAATGATAAATACTTTTGATATAGTGGGTTAAATAAGGTATCAGAATTAATTTCAACTCCTTCTTTTCATTGTCTTTTAATGGGCTTTTAGATGATTTTAAATTATACAGGTGGTTAGCACCGCATTTCTATTTGACAGCTTGGTCCTGGATAGAAGGCAGAGTCACCCTCAGAGTCCACGCCCTGGGCACAGCCCTCCCTGGTGCTTCTTCCTCCCTCTACGGCCCACTAGCTCCATCACCAGCTGCACCATCCTCCCTTTGAAGCCTGCCCCTTCCTTGCTCCAGGTCTCCCCAGGGCTCCCCATTATAGGTCCTGTCGAGCCTAAGGCATTCTCCCCAGCCTTTGGGACTGCTGTCCTTGCTGATTCACTGGCCCCATTCTAACTTTAGCTAGTGACCTTGGAGGCCACTTCAAGTCTCCTTTCACCCCTCCTGGCTTCCTGGCACAGACATGGGGCCCCAGGTAGAGAACACCCTCCCTCCTGCCTCCACTCCTCCTCCTCGTGATTACCTTCAGAAGTCTGCACATAATTGCTCCTTCCCCTCCTCTTTAATGAGCTCCTGGCTCCCAGGGTGCAGGGAACATGGGCCCTGACTTGTCCTTCCCTGGGAGCTGGTTGCTGCCTGGCCACACCCACCTCACCTGTGTTCATGCCCAGCAGGTATGGGCCCACTGAGCCCAGGCTCTCACCCTGAGCTGCTTACCTGTCAGGCACTGACACTTCAGCAGAGCCAAAGTGACAGGAACTGGATGCTCCCTGTTCCCATGATTTCTCCCCAAAAGCTCGGTCCCTAGCAATGATCTCCCTCCTGCCCTTCCTCCAAGAATTTAGGCTCCACCTTCTGGGGAAGCCCTCTCCCACCACCCAGGTTTCCCTTCTGTCACCTCAATGAGTCCACACTTCTGCTCTGAGGAACTGCAAAAGCACTTACCAGGGTTGCAGAAGGAAGCCCCTATTGTTTATATATTTTAAAGGCTTATATGAAGAGAGAGCCCTCCTTTAAGATTCTTCCATAGCTGAGTTCAGACCACAGATCCTCTTCCATGGCCTGCCTTTCCACTTCAGTATTCTATCAGAACTATTTCTCCTTGTCATTGAAATTATTTTGTAAACCACATTTAAGGGTGGAATAACATTTCATCATCTGGTTTTATCATAATATATTTAATAATTACCCTATGGTTAAAATTTAGATAATTTCTAATAGCACACTACCATAAATAATGCTGAGATGAACCTGCTGTTACACACATTTTTATAGCCCTGATTATTTCCTTATGATGGATTCCTAGAAGCAGGATTACTGAGATTGCCTACATGAGTCCTTTTATGACTCATGATCCACACTGACTGGCATATATATGAAAATACCTGTCTCACCACATACTCACCAGCACTGAGTATTATCTTTTTAATCATTTGATAATGTATTATGACACTTCTTTGTACATTTATTTAAATACTATAGAGGAATAATCAGAACAGGTTTAGATAATCTGGCTCTAGAAAAAACAAGTAGGAGAAATGTTCTACTGAATTTGATACCAGCTGGAATTAGATATTTATTTTCAAGTAATGCAGTATGATTATGTTTAACCTGCAGTTTGTGATTCCAACCTGTGGCTAGCAAAATAAATAATGCAGAGGCTTGAACATCCCAGCTTTATGGAACAGGTAAGCAAAAAGAGAGGCAGATACCAGTATTCAAGTAGTTCCGAATAATCTGTCCTTAACATGCAATACCATATTCAATCTTAAATCCCACATAGTCTCATTATCCCTAATAGTACAGATGAAACTGGGTACAGACATTCCACGTGACCCAGGGTTTAGAGGATGGAGGAAGGACTTAATACAGCTTTTAAGGTACTTTGCATATCTATGGCAAGCTGTTAGCTGGATAATAGCAGTGCAACTGCCCTGGGGCAAAAAGGTGTAGGTGGTTTTCAGGATTTAAAAGAAAGGGCAAGCAGCCTTGGAAAGAAGGAACAGGTTGAAGAAGCATGATGGAAGTGTGCCATTATGTAGGAGGATATTGTGTGGCCCTGTGGGAAGCAGCAAGCAGCTATGCAGTTTGTAGTCAGGATTCAACTGAGCAGCCTGCATAGTAAGGAAGCAGGCATGCTGCTCTTCGATCATGCCGGCTCTGGCTGACTCTAAAGCCACCGAAGACTCTGCCTTGCAGACCTGGACTCTTTCTGGACTCTTGGGACACACGGAGAAGATACTCTCTTAGGACTTGAACCTTTCCTAGACTTCGCCATGATCCACTGTAACACGGCACATGCCTTCCTGTACTATTACACAGAGGCTGATGACAACATACCCCAGATCCTGAAGGAGAGAGCTGACAGATAGGGGGTGGAAATGATTGGGCTTGGTTTTGGTTTAGAGCCTTTTGGGGAGCAAGGGAAGCGCTGGGCCTTGGGGGAAAACAGGTCTCTGAGCAGAAGTGCTCCCAGACCTCCCAAGGTTGGAATATTGTGAATAAAGGCCTGTTTTTCCCAACAGCAGTTGTTGTCATACACCAAGGTGCCACGTGAACGAGCCCCGTTTGGCTCAGTAACATAGATAGGGAGACTGATAGCCACAGAGGTTCTGCAAGTGAACCAGGTCACTCTAGCAGTAGCTGTGGAGCCAAGAGTCAAACCCAGTCTGTTTGCTCCAGAGTCCACATTATGTCTGCTCCCCCAGGTTGCAGTACAAAAAAGGGGGGAGGGTGTGAAAATAAAGGTAGCTTAGACTGAAGTTCAGCCCTATAGGATAAAATAGCCCCACACAATCTGCTTATTTTACTAGATTCCTCAGCAAGCTTTTTCCCATAAGAGGGGGAAAAAAACCCTCATTTAGCAATCATCTAAATTATCTCCTACTAAAAACAGAAATGAATTATAAATAACCTAACACATTTGCATGTATTGTATCCCTGAAAATGTATATGAAAGTTAAATGAAGAAAAGAAAGTCCAACAAAGGATGAATATGTGTAAATGAGGAATTCCATTCACAGAGAAACTTAAAACAAACAAAAAAGTCTGTATTTTACAGCTTTAAGTGGTTTATGAAACCTCTAGTTCCTATATGACATGGACAAGCTTATTTACAATATACCGAACCATATAAGACACTGGGTTGTAGAAAATAAAAATCAATTTCTCTGAAATAACTTGGTATCACAAATTTGAGTCAGTCATGTAATTTGAAGTTACATTCTGGTGGAAAATACTGATTCTAGTGCTAGGAACGGGGCACATTGGTAGTTGTTTAGGAGGGGAGCAAGAAGGCAACTAAGGGAAGAATGGAATAGATCACTGACACCAACTATAATACTTTTTACCAACTATTCTGAAAAATTGGTCAAGAAAAAAGTTGATTATCCATTTTCTCCTATTTTCATAAAGTGAATGCCTCAGGCAGGGAATTAGTTATATTCCTGGCTAGTGTTAACAGGACTACTTTTCCTTTGGCAATCAAGCCTGTCTGTCTGTCTGCCTTTCCTCCTTCCTTTTTTCCTTCTTCAGCTTCTCTCCTATGAATTACAAATAGAAATATATTATTTGGGTATAAATCCCAAAATCTTCAACGCAATTCACAAACTCTTAAAGGAATTGATGAATAATTGTCCATTTTGCATCCAGGAAAAACTTCATTCAAGATTGATGGTCAAATAGACATTTTTAATAAAATAGAAACTGAGACAATTCCTACCAACTCACTAAAGGAAGTTCTAAAGGCTATACTTCCAGGCACTGGGGAAAATTAATTGAAATCAAGGAAGGTCTAAATTATGATTGACTATATAAATTAATTACAAAGTCTAATTTAGGGTCTTAAACAACTAATATACTAATCAAATAAGAGCATATACAACAGGAGGAGGGAAATTGGAATTAAAATGATCTAAGAGCCTCATATTATTTGATAAGAGGATCAAGGTATTAATTAATATTAGACTTTATAAACATAAATGTTTAGGTAATCGATGATATCCACTTTTTAAAGATTAGACAGAAATGTAGCTTCAAAAACAGAAGAAAAATGTAATGAGAAAAGAATCATCAAAAAAAAAAAAGATAGGACAAATACAAAGTTCACAATATGTCAATAATCATAATCAATATAATGAACTAAACTGTTCAGTTAAAAGACAAAGATTCTCAGGCTTTAAAAAAAATATCCAACTCTGGATGTTTGAAAGAAACATGCAAAACCTAAGGACTCAGAGTAGTTGAATACAAGGATTGAAATATATAAATACCAACCAAGAGGAAATGAATAGTAGCCATATTAATGTCAAACCCAACAGACTTAGATGCAAAACATTAGGAGCACTATCTGACAATAAAAGTTTCCATTTGCCAGAAAGATATCAAGTGAGGAAATGAATAAGATGCCATCAATTCATTTGCATCTTCAAGTCATTGAAAAGAGAAATCCATAAAAAGGGGGCAATGCCCTCAAAACCAAGAGGGATCTCATCCATTGGCAAAGCCTTTATTACCTCACTGGGAGCACATGATGCCCCTTGATCACCTGCTTCAAGCAGAAGGGTTTCTCCAAGCTCACCATGGCTTCATTTCCCTTCACTGCTGGCCAAGTAGACTGACTTCCAAACTACTATTTGGCACAGTTCCTCAAGCACCCCCACCTAAGGCCACACAGCTTACCCACGTTTCAGTGGTCACTTGTTTTTCCAGTCCCAGGTCAGAAGTCTAAAGGAACACAAATGCTCTGTGTCAAATAAACATCTTTTGATTCTCTCTCTTCCCTGAGCTTTGCCAAGTGAGTCTGACTTAAATCCTTTCTCCTTTTATTCATTCAACAATTTTGCATACTTACTAAGTGCTGAGCACTGTCCCAGGTGCACAGGAAAAATTCCTGAGAAGCCCCAGTATGATTTTCAGGAGCCAGCCTAGACCAACCTGCTTCTATCACCTCTTGGAGAGGGATGAGTGTGATACCAGTTGCCAAACGATTGACCCGTCCTGCACCCTTAGAAACCAAAACAACTCCCCGCTTCAAGAGTGAAGGTACTCAGTTAGAGACCCTTTCCCACAGTTTTCACAAGAGGTAATTACACATCAACCATTATTTTATGTATCCATATTGATATTTAAAAATGACCTTTAATTATTGCAAAAAATTCATGTTTATCATATAATTATATCAGAGAAAAATTAGAACATGAAGATTAATAAAATTAAAAACTGACTTTGTCACTAGAGAAAATTACTGTGAACACTTTGGTGTACTGCTGTTCAGACATTTTTCCATACACACACACATACATGAATAGTTTTACCTATTCATTTCCATTATGAAATAGAACATTAGCCCTGGCTGCTATGGCTCAGTGGATTGAGCATCGGCCTGTGAACCAAGTGTCGCTGGTTCGATTCCCAGTCAGGGTACATAATTAGGTTGCACGTCAGTTCCCCAGTTGGGGGCGCGTGAGAGAAAACCACACAGTAAAAAAAAAGAAGAAGAAGAAGAAGAAGAAAAGAAATAGAACATTAAGTCTGAGGGCAAAGGAGATCAAGACCCTTGGATATCACCAAGAACCCCTTAAAAAATCACATGTTCCCAAGGTTAACTATCAGTTTTTCACTGAAAAGTTGCAAAATCAACAGGACACTAAACAGTTTGAGAAACACTTTTAAATGGTTTCCCTCAACAGAAAAGAAAATACAGCTTTTTGTATCAGTTATCTATTACTGCTTGACAAATGACCTCACCACCCCCTAGATGTCACCAGATAAAGCAATGAACATGGCATTGTCTCCCCACAGGAGATATGTCTGACCTCTTTGAAAACCTCATCAAAATTCTCTCATCTTTTTTTTTTTTAATTGTTGTAAGCACACTAAACATGAAACCAACCCTCTTAACAAATTTTAAGTGTACAATCCAGTACATTGTTAACTATAGATGCAATGTTGTACTGCAGATCTCTAGAATTTCTTAGTCTCGCATGACTGAAATTTTATACCCACTGAACAGCAACTCCCCATTCCCCCCTCCCCCTAGCCCCCTGGCAGACACCATTCTATTCTCTGTTTCTATGCGTTTGACCATCGTGGATTCCTCATGGCTTATTTTACTTAGCCTAATGTCCTCCAGTGTCATCCATGTTGTCATATATGGCAGGATCTTCCTTTTATTTTAAGACTGGATAAAATTCCCTTGTATGTATATACCACATTTCCTCTATTCATTCATCTGTTGATGAATATTCTAGGGGTTGCCATATCCTGACTCTTGTAAACAATGCTACAACGAACACAGGAGAACAGATATGTCTTCCTGATCCTGATTTCAATTCTTTTGGCTATATATACCCACAAGTGACATTGCTGGATAATATGGTAATTCTAGGAACTGAGGTCCAAGGAGTCAGGCTTGAGCCAAGAAACCCCATTCCTCTTTCTCCCCGCCCCGCAATAGTGCTGATGGTACAATGGACAGACAGGGTTAATTAGATCCTCTCCCTTTGGATCATGGTACTCAGCCTGACAGCAAGATTACTAGGAACACAGATTAGGAGAGCTGAGAGCACAGGTTGGCAGCTTCAGTCTCACTTGAGGAGCCTAGGAAAATATGGAGTCCCAGGACTCATTCCAAGCATAATGAAACTGAAAATCCAAGGGAGGGCCCTAGAATCTGTACTTTAGGAATATCCTAGTTGATTCTACAGCCTTGTCAAATTTGGAAAGCACATCACAAGGCAAATTCATGAATTTCTGACCTGAGATCACCAGAGCCACTGTGATGGCTCAAGTCATCCTCGGATGCTGGAAGACCTCGCAACATCTTCCAACAAGTTTGCATCTTGTTTACTCCAGCTGGAGTTAGATTCTGTAACTGCAGTTAAAAAGAACCTGAACTAACATGGTCCAGACTGTTGGCACACAGAGTCCCTGCCACATTACAGCTGTCCATTTGCATTTTGCAGTCTTTGCTGTTCTTGTGTTGTACCTGCCTCTGTGGAGTATTTTCTTGTGTGGACATTATACATACAAGAAAGGGGGTCCTCAGAAAAAGGACTTGAGTTTCAAATGCTAAGTTCTGGGGAGAGTCCTCTTGGTAAGACTTAGTTCTGAATTAATTCAATTCATGTTGACCACAAGTGTTGTGCTAATTAAAGGTCATGGAGGCCACAATGTCTTTGTTAGACTCACACTGGACATCCAGTGGGTACAGGTGTGGTACTAGGCCAGAGCTTCCAGGAGAACCTCCCTCAACAATGGAAAGTCCTATAGTTTCACTGTCATTTCAGATATGTGGCTATTGAAACACAGCTAGTGAAACTGAGGAACAGAATAGTTTACTTTATCTTAACTCAAATTTCAATAGTCATATGTGACTAATGGCTCCTGTATTAGACAGTGCCCTTTTAGATACTTCACATAATTCATTATATGAGGCAAGAAATGCCAGTTCAGTTTTACAGATGGAAAAAACGACATGCCTGAGGTCACTGAGTGAGACAGGGCCAGGATTCAAACCCATATTCAGTCACGATCTAACTACTGGCGCACACACGCACACCCATAGCCCCACCACACATACACACACATGCACACACAGAGTGTGTAAAACAGTGATAGGGGATCAAATAAAACTGAACATCCTATCTCTGAGACATCCACTCTGTTTTAGTTACAAAACCAAAACAAAAGAAAAGCCACAAAGCAGGGCACACACTATCCATTTTGCGTAACCATGTACATAGATGTCCAGCCAACGGGCTTGGCTTTCTCCTCCAGCCATCCTGGCTCAGTACGGGCCCTGTGGTTGAGTGTGTTTTATTGCAGAGCCTAAAACTGCAGATATCTCAGCCTCCAAGAACAAAAGTGATTTCAGGGTGAAGAGAGAAGAGGGCAAAGAGGCCATCCCTCCCGTCTCCTAGGGTGGACACTAGGTCTGACAAGCCTTTCATATACCACACCGACGTGGGTCCCACGCGGCCCCGGGAAGCATTCCCCAGCCGCCGCCACCGCTCTCCCCGCCCCGGGGAAGCTCCATTTCTAACAGTTATGGTCAGCCATTTAAATCACATTACACTGTAAGTGGATATACAAATTGTCAGCCCTAATGAAGTTTAGGAGGAAGCAGTGGGAGGGGTGAAAACACTTAGAACTGGTTTCTTGGTTTTTGAGACCCGAATTCAAGCGGTTCAAATGCTCGTTGGAAACGTGCTTGGAGTGCGGTTTTTCTGCCAACATACGGAGGCTCCCTGGGAATTCACGGTTGTCTTCTTCCCGGGTTTGCCGTTGACTGCACCACGTAGCAGACCTCGATAGAGCTCCTCAAGGCAGGAGAGGATCTTACTCCTTACTGCATCTTGCAAAAGGCCTGGCACTCAGACACATTTGGGAAACGTGGGAGGAAAGAATTAAAGCAGGCAGCCCCCATGCGCAGCCTGAATCATGGGAGTCCGAGGGACCTCAGGAAAGGAACTCCACCTCCATCATGCCAGAAATCCCTCCGGAAAGACTGTTGGGGTCAGGGAGGGGCAGTACAAAATGCCCCCTTTCAATTTGTTCCTCCAGGAAACATATACTCATGAGACAATGACTGTGCAGCACAGTGGATTAACTAATGAATTATCTGTCTTTAAATAATTTATTGAGCCCCTCTCTCCAGGGCAGAAGGGGTCCTGGCAGACATGAGGGCTTTTGGATTAGGATAATAATAAAATAGCTGCCATTGACTGAGCGGTCGCCATGCTCCTTACACTGCACACTTTCATGTGTCATCCTCACAAAACCCCTGCACAGAGAGGGATTGTCCCTTTTATAGATGAGGAAATGGAAGCTCAGAAGGGTCAAAAAGCTTGCCCAAGATTGTGCAGGTGTTTCTGATTCCAAAGTTCATATGTTTTTTGTTCCCCAACCCCCGCCCCCATGCTGGATGGGGATCCTGGACAGGAAGTGGTGGATGTGTGGGTGTGTACAGGATACACCAGAGAGAAGTTCTCCCTACATCACGATATTGCTGGCCCAAAGCAGCAAAAGCCAGATTTTATTTACATTTCTTTTATTACCAAATATCAGGGCTTGAGGTCCTATTCTCCACCTCAGGATAGCATCAGTTTCTTGTGACACCATATTGCCGGACAGCAAAGCAAACTCATTCATATGACCCTGACCAAATTATGTCTAAGAATGAAGGTCAGAGAAGGGAAGGGATTTTCCCAAAATCAGACAGCAAAATGGTGGCCAAAGTAGGGCCAGAATCCAGACACAGAAAGTGCTGTTGAGCTGGTTAAAAATCCAGGTCCAGGATTCTCCCAGCCCTGGTTCATGTGCAGAGGCAAGCCTTGTCTGACTCCCACCAGGGGTCTCCAATGGCACAAGTTTGAGAACTTAGAGGATCAGCTCTGAGGTGGCCTCATCTTGAAAACCAGGACAAGTGACTGTGGCCACAAGTGGAAAGTTAGGTTTATGTTTCCAGCCTTCCATTTTTCTCTTCCCAGCAGCCCTGGGGCACTATCACCGTGTAGCTGAAAACAAGACTCCATAATCAGATACCTGGCTTTGCTTCTTACCAGCTCTGTACTTTGGGGAAAATACTTGATCTGCTGGCACATTACTTTGCTCTGTAAAATGGAAAGAGCAGCGCTTCTTTATGTTGAATGCCATGAGCTCAAACAAAATAATATAATTAAAAATACCTAAGAAATAAAAACCCCAGTACTTGCACATGCTTGGTAAATGAGAGCAGTTGCTTATCAATGTGTGTTGTGAGTTGTACAGATGTTATTATTTCCACTTTATAGAGGAGGAAACTGAGTCCCAAAGGAAGCTTGGTGGCTTGCCCAAAAAGCACAGCTTGCTACTCACAGAAAGTGGGGTGTATGCCTAGAATTCAGGATCTCAGGACTGCTCTTCTCAGCCTCAGAAACTTACTCTGTAAAGAGGAGGTGAGTCCCCACCCTGCTGGTGTCATAGGTCTCTCCAAAGACATGGGAAAGTGTTCCGCAGAGTTTCCCAGGGATGGGGGAGGATTTGGCATGTCTGAGCTGAGACTAAGTCCATCCTCTGCCTCCCCACCCTCTGCTTCCTTAGTCTGAACCTGATCAAGAACCTTCAGTAGCCCCCTCCCAGTGCCTCCAAGGGAGCGCCCTGCAATTTGCTTAACAGGGAGGCTCATGAGTCATTGAAGGCCGGTGATGGAAATGCAGCTGGTTTCTTCCCAGGCCAGCAATCACCACCATCATCATCTCTACTGCTGCTTGAGTGCCTACTCTGTGCCAGGCCCTTGACAGCATGGTTATAAGTACTCACCATCATCACCCTATAACATTATCAGATCCTCATGACACACAGGAGAATACTGAATGAAGAGCAGGGAGGTAAGTAACTGGCGAAAAACACATAGCTAGCAAGAGCAAAGCTTGAAGCCAGGTTTTCTTGACTCCAAATTCTTTGCCCTATCCTCTGAACCATGCTGAGGGTAGGTTTTGGGGAGTGGGAGAAGGGGTTCCTCCTGCAGGTGCTGTCCCAGGAGAGAGCAGAAGTGGAGCGCCACTCAGACCTGTGGAATCCTGCCCATGGGAGAGGCTATTTGCAACGATGCTGCAGTGACTTCTCCCATCCTGTACAGATCCCCTTTGCAATGTGACTGCCATTCGTCTCATTGAGAGGTGGAGTCTGTTTCCACGTCTTTGAATCTGGACTATCCTTGGGCTTGCTTTGACCATAGCATGCAGTGGAAGTGATAGAGTGAAAGTTCTGGCTTCAGGCCTCAAGTGGCCTTGAAGCTTCCAGTCTCACCTTCACAGACTGTGGTGTCCTGAAAGATAAGAGACCTCATCATGAGAAACGGCCAACCAATAGCCAGAATCAACTATTGTCTTCTGAGTGAGGCCATGTAGAATTATCTAGCACCTAGCCTATCTGCCAGAACCCTACCCCCACACCAGCTAAATCAGGATCACCCACAGGGTCTTAAGAAATTACAAAAGTTATTGTGTTAAGCCACTTAGTTTTTGTATGAGTATGGTGTGTTATTCAGCAATAGACAACTGATAAAGTAAGTGACCTAATTTCTCCCAGTCTCAGTTTCCTCATCTGTAAAATAGGAATAATGCTCACATTCTTGTTTGATAAATCTGTTACGAAGAGTGAATGAGATGAAGCCTATGAGTCATGGAGCAGTGGGTCTGCCACCAGGGTTCACCATTGGCAGCTCTGGTTGAGGGCCTCTGAGGCAAGTGACATGAGGTGAGCCCTTTAGTAGGTAGGGGCAGCATGTATAGAAAGGGAAGCCCTGGGACAAGAGTGTTGAGGTAGAATTTAGAGAAAGTCATACTGGTAGAACAGAAGTAGGCACCTGGCTAGAACTGTCTCAGTTACAGGGACCTTAAGCTGTCCCAAGTTAGATGGGAAGCCCAGGATTGCAAGAGTTTGAGCCAAAGCAAAACTACACCAAAATGCCCCCAATTCCTTAGTTTAGAAACTAAGGAATTGAGGAGGCAAATGCCTCTATAAGGTCATTAAAGGTCGTGAACATGTCCCACCCCAACCAAATACCTTCTCATGGCTCCCCATTCCCCTATGGAGGATGACTAGGTCCTTCTTGACTGAAGCCTGGACTGCAAAGCACCCCACCTCATTCCCCACTATTCCCCTTCACATTCCAGCAGACCTCTAAACTCATGGTTCCTGGGGATTAACCACATCATCCCCTACCTCTGGGCCTTTGCACAAGCTGTGCCCTCTTTCTTAAATGCTATTCTCCACCCCTCCCCCACTTAACCTGGATAACCTCTACTTGGCTTTAAAAGCTCAGCTAACAACACATCACTTTTTCTGGGGAGCATCCTTGGTTCCCCAAGTGTGGGTTTGGCTCTCTTCTCCAAGGCCTCCATGGCACCCCATCCTTCCCCAATGTTCCATCATTGTGACTACTGGTTACTCCAGGAGGGCAGGGACCCAGCTTGCTTTGCTCACCTCTGTAACCCCAACACCTAAATCAGTACCTAGGACACAGTAGGTATTCATTACATACCTTTTCCACTGTATAAATGATAATTCAATAAATGAGTTGAATGGGTCCTTAGAGAAAAAGCAACAACAACAAAAAGAAAATCAGAGGCTAAAAGAAGGAAGAGACTGACAGGGGACCTTCCAATCTGTTCATCTTCTGGAGACTCAGTGACTATGGGGGAAGAACAAGTGGACTAAAGTGACAGGAGAGGGCAGTGTGTTTGGCAGAGTAGCTAAGAGCTGTATCAAACTCCAAAATGTCAGTGGCTTAATACAATAGAATTTTACAAGTTAATCATGCAACAGTCAAAAGTAGGAGTTTCAGGTCAGTTTGTAGCTTTCCTCCAAGTGGGGTCATGGACTTACATTTCCTCCACATTGTGGCTCCATCAACCCCTAACATGGCAGAGTCCTCTGCTCCCAACTAGTGGAAGAAAGAACTCACCCCAGCTCCTCAGAAACCCAAGCTCCAAAACTGACACAATCACTTCTGTTCCCCTTCCATTGGTAGAAAATGGTATTGGGGCCATACCTGGATGCAAGGGAGCCTGGGAAATGCAGTCTTTGGTGAGGCTGCCTTCTAGTATCAACTCCACATTGATAAAGGCAGATCCTGAATTTTTGGTGGACAAAGAGGCTTTTGGGTCAGGCTTATGCTCTCCAAATTCTATTTCTTCATCTATAATATGAAGATAATGCTATTAACTCAAAAAATTCTTGGAAAGCTTACTTCAATGGGTGAAAAATAAAACCCCTAGCAAATACCAGATACAAAATAAGTTCTTGTCAAATATTGCGTTCCCGCCCCACTTTTTGTTTTGTGTTTTTTTTGAAATAGTAGAAATGAGATTTGTCTGAAGGTGTGGGTCAGAGGACATCTAGATCTGCCTTCATTTATCTTTGCTTTTCACACCTTTTTCTTTCCCTCTTTCTACCCTGTTCTGTTTTTCATCCCTCTCTCTCTTCCCTGACTTTGTGGTATCTTTATATCTCTGGATGTTGCTGGTTCCCTCTGTGAGCACCTCCTTTCCCATCCCAATCACCAGACTCTAAAGTGGATTAACTGCCACTCAGGGCCAGGCCCTCATTAGTGAGAGGAGCAATGCCAGTCCTCTAGACATGGTAAGTCACCAAGGAGCACTCCACAAAAGGCAAGCCAGACAGCACTTGACCTCAATAGAATACATCCCTACAAAACCTGCCAGAGAGAGGAGAGCTACATGCCAGGGCTCCCCAAAATGCCCAGAGGATAGTAACAGGTGTTAAATGAACAGGAATCAAAACATTCCTGACAAACTCTGAGTTAAAGAGCAGCCTTCTTTCCTACCACTCTTTGATTTTAGCATTGCCAATATGCTAATGAACAGTATACATCCCTCAGTGGGGCAATGGTCCATCCTTCATTATTTCCTAAACTTGTTTGGCAGTGAAACTCTTACTGTTGAACATCTCCTGGGTCTGTGAGTGATGGATGCTCTTTACAGATTGTAGTTCAATAACAAAAATAAAAAAAAATAGAGAGCATATTCATTTAGCTACATGGAAACAGACTAACTAGGAAAATTTAGCCAAGAATTTATTATCTTTGTTTTTAATGCTAATTCCCCCTCTTAAGGTGCTGCTGTTGTTAAGCTTCGGAGGAAGCTTTTCAGGTTATCTCAGAAAGATTCAAGAATGTTGGTGGGGCTGAAGGAAATGGATGTTTTTCATTCACTTATTAAATATTTATCAAGTCCCTGTGATGTGCCAGACATTTCTTTACACCAAGAGATTAATCTTTTTTGTTTGTTTTCTTTCTTTGTTTTAACCTCATTGGCTAGCTAATGAATACAGATCATTTAGTTCAGACCAACGGTTTTGAATTAGGCTGATTCTGTCCCCCAGGGGACATTTGGCAATGTCTGGAGACCTATTTTGTTGTCAGAGATGGAAGGGTGCTATTGGCATCTAGTGGCTAGGAGCCTGGGATATTACTGAACATTCTATAATGCACATTAAAACCCTCTCACAACAACAAATTATCGAGCCTGAAATCAGTAATGGTGAGGTTGAAAAATTCTGACTTAGAGGAAAACACTTTTAAAAACCATCACAAGTGCATGAGCCTGTAGGGATTAGTTAGGTGACATAAATAGCTCACTAATTGGACAAGTTTCGAAGGGTCAAGGCTGCCTGGACCCAGCTGATTGTCCCTTTAGGGGACCCACAGTGCCCTACATCCAGGTGGCCAGTCCTTCCCAGTTTTGAAGCCAGAAATTGAAATTTGAAAGAAAAATTACTGATCTTTTCCATGCTGGCAACTAATTTGAGTATATTTTTTTAATGCTTTGCCAGTCAGACAAAATACTTGTGGAAACATGATGTAAACAGGCCAAAAGTTTGCAACCTCCCAGAATACTCAAGGTGCTTTCCTAGCACTGAGCTAGCTAACTACTCTCAGGTATGTTCAACAACACTGACCCACGTTTCCTGATCTGTCCTTCCTAGCTAACATTTAGTGAGCTCTTACTATGGATCAGAACCTCCTCTAAGCATTCAAAACATGTTAACTTGCCTTATCTTTACAAAAACCCAGGATATAGGTGTAATATTCCCTCCCATTTTAAAGACAGTGCTCAGAGAGGCTACACAACTTCCCGAAGGTGACACAGCAAATGGCAGTACCAGGATTTGAACCCAGGCAGTCTGGCTTCACAGCCTGTTATTAATTGCTAAGCCAGCCTGCCCTGTGGAAGATGCTGCATCTCCATATCCTACACAGGGAAACTTGCAATGGACTTTCCTGGTTTATTAGCCTAAGTAAGGAACAGTCCACCACTGTTGTTAGCTTGTATTCCCCAAGTGTTCAGACATCAGTCTCTCCTTCTAATGCCTTGGTTCTTAACTGAGGGTGACTCTGCTCCCTGGGACACATTCTGCAATGTCTGGAGATATTTTTGTTGTCACAAATGGGGGATACTACTGGCATCTAGTGGGTAGAGACTAGAGATGCTGCTAAAATTCACACAGGACAAAACCCCACAACAAAGAATTATCCAGCCCAAAATGCCAATAGTGCTGAGGCTGAGAAACTCATCTAAACACCGAGCTAGAAACCATCACCACATGTAAAAAAAAAAAAAAAAAAAAAAAAAACCAGCAGAATATTCCAGGTGATTCCATCTGTTTATCTAGAACATTATTTATCTCCTCCAATCATTCTTGTTTCTCTTGCCCCGGAATTTCACCATAATCCCACATCACTGTGCTAAACTCCTACACTGAAAAATAATCTCCTAATACAACTCTTATACATTAGCAGCAGAACGAATGAGAAATGGAAAGATTAGCAATAGCCAAAAGGAAAATGAGCATTAAAATACAAAATAAATCCTTGGGATTCGACCATAATTATCAACTACATGTCTGCAATGTGAATGTTCCCTTCTGGATGCCCTAAGCCATAATTGTGCTCCGTGCCCACATGCATCCAACGCCAATTGCCATGAACACCATCTCTGCTAAACACACACATGACTGCGCTGATTTCATAAAATGATTTTAATAGAAAAGTACAAGATATGAACAAAAATAAATAATCTTTATCTCATTTCTAGCCCCGCAAATTGTACACTGCATATAAAACTGGTCTAAGATGCAATTTTCCTCATTCTTATTTTGCTTTTGAAATACTGAGACAGCATTTTAATTAAATCTCAATTCAAATTGATACATTTTTGTTTTAAAAAAATCATACCCAACTTTAATCATTGTACATCCATCTTTTAAAAGTTAGCTAACAAGATGATGTTTCACTAAAATAAAATGCCATCCAATCATCAGATTTAAGTGTAAAGTTTGCACAGACAGGTTAACAGAAGATTCCTTTAGTTGTAACTCCTATGTTGCTGAATGCTTCCTGTTTTAAAAACTCATTTCATCATCTTACTTTCAAAGCACGGCATCTGTTTTTCACCATTTCATATAGAGAGAGGAGACTAAAAAATACTTTCTAAAAAAAAAAAATAAATATTTTAAAGTACCCTTTACAGTGATAATGCAGTATTTAAAACCTATGCCTTGGTGTGTATTTGCATTACATACATGCTTCAAGTTTTAACTACCTTTTCTATCTGTCTCTCTTCACTTGTATTAAGGACCACTCAGCCTTTAGGGACTGTTTTTGCTAATCATCTCTTGGAGGCAGCCAGTACCAGTCTCTTATTTGGAGTACTTAGCCTGCTAGAGGGTCATATTTGATAATTCCAGTGGCTTGCATAATATTTTGCAAAAACAAATTGAAACTTGGCGCTGGCAAAATTGTCTGAGCAAGGGGTTTGGGTAGGCTACCAAAATATATGCAGTCAGGAGGTCAGCAGCTGACCAGATGAACTGGACTAAATCTCAAAAGTTTTCCTTTTACTTGTGCCCATAATGACTATTTTGAACATGGCTCTCTGTTTGCTGCTGCCTATATGTAAATTTTTTGTTAATTTTCCTGTATTGGGAAGATCTTGAATGCATTCCAGGATGCAAAGAAAAAAAAATATGCTGATGCTCCTAAATCAAGTATATGTTTTTGCAATAAAGAACACTGGTCAATATACAACTGAGGAAAAACTGAAACAGATGTGAGTCCTAGAACCACAAGCGTTTGAATTTGCCCAGAAATGCTATTTTAAACACTCTATATATTGGTCTACTGTGTTTTTTTTTTTTTGTGGAATAATGCATTCTTGGCATCATTAAAAGGTTTCAATATGTTACAAGGTTATCCGAAAAGAAAAAAAGCAAAGGGCTAACCTATCAATCTGGGCAACACTGGCCAGATTTCGGTGTACATTTTCGGAAAGCACGAGAACCCATATTAATTGCATTTAACACAACGAGCCTTTAGTTTCCAATGAGTTTTCATTCTCTGAAAATTGAGGCTTGCTTTTCATGAAATAACTTTCAAACGGGTATAGAGACACTCAGTCCACAGTAATTTCAAACAGAGAGGTGCAATAGTAGCAGTGGTAAACACAAATACATTTTTTCAGACTAAAGCTCTGATCATGGATAAAAGCATGTGCCTTTCAGTTCTTCTCTGAGATGCAACAGCAACTCGCTCTAAAACAATTAAGTTACATGCATAATGCTTAAAGAATGTGAGCAATCCTATAACCAGCTTTGAGCCATCTGCTTGATTTCTTTTTTTTTTTGAGGAACATATATAGGAAAAGAGAACTCCCCTTTTGTTCCGTTACATATAGAAATCTTTTGAAGCTTCCAAATAGTTTGCTTTTTGGTAAAAACTCTCTGCTCTTCTGTTATTCTGACATGTAGTCCCCTAAACTCTCCCTCATGGCTTCTCAAAAATTCTCCACATGAATTATCTGAACAACAATTGAAACCACTTACCAATATACAAGTAATGTTTTATTTTATATTCTATCTTCAACTGGCATAAGCCTTTTGATGTTTTTTTTAAAACCAGTGAAATATACAAATCACGCAAGACAGAAATATGTACATTAAAAGTAGAGCATAAAGGCCATAGAAGATATACATAATATCTGAATGACAAGTAGAATATTTTACATTAAATAGTTTCTTTTAAAAACTAGGATTGTTAAACTCAACTCTCTTCATAAACATGAATCACTAAAAAGGAACAAAATCTGGTTTAGCAAATAAAAAACTTCATGGTTTTTGTATAATAAAAACCAAAAAAGTGACATTTCAAGCTAATTAGTGCTTTTTAATTTCAAGATCTTTTGCTTGCAGTTCACTGCAACTGAGTGGAAGTGAGTATCCTTGTGCAATAAGTTAAGAGCCACCGATGGCTGAGGTGATGTGAAGGCCACTGAGCCTATGAAGGCTGAAGGAGATGTGTATCTTTCCAAACTTTTAAAATCACATAAGTCTGAGATAAGAACACATTTGATGGCACCTTTTGGAAAGCGGTGTCCTGTTTTTAAAAATTTAAAAACTAGTTGTATATGTCATGAACTGGATTTTCCTTAGGGACTCAGATAAGAATTACTAGGTCTACATGGCACTAGTTTCCACTCTGCAAACTGAACTCAGGAAAGAGAAACACTGACCATGCTTCTGAGTTTTGAATCTCTCTTCATTTCCAAGTCTATGACGAACAAGTAATGCCCTCTCAGGAAAATGTACAGAAACGGAGGTCAGAGAAAATGGGGTGGGACGGGGAAGATAAAAAAATACTCAAACGAACACGCATGTCAAGGAGGAAGACCTTCCAGAGTCCTCAGAAATGAGGCTGTTTTGTGATGTTCAAGGTAGCATCACATCAGGGCCAGAGCCCAAGCTCAACTTGAAAACTTTCTGGAAAAATCCCAATGGATTGCAATGAAGGACAACAACGCTCTAGACTGAGAAATAACCCCAGAGTAAAATGTAATTCTAAATCACTGGCTGCACTGAGATATAATAATATTTATATTTATATATGTATATATATGTTATGTACAAAAGACTTTTGAGATATCAGGCACCATTAAACCACATCCCCCCACCCCTTTTAAATGCAACTGTTCAAGTACACTAGGAACAGTTTTAGGGTTCACCTGCAGTATAATAGGAAAAGCTTGAGTGGAGAGTCTAAACACAGGATCATAATAGTGAAACGTTGCAACACCTCTGTGGACTCCATTAGCCAAGTAATGTCATTAAAATATGTAAAACTATGACTCCTCGAAATAAAAGTTTTAGAGAAAAAGAAATCCCTAAGTAGTGAGATACTTCCCAAGTGGAGCTCCCAATGGTTCATTTCCTATCCTGCAATCAAAGGGGACCCAGTGGAGCTGCCCTTTGGAAACGTGGCCAGCCTCACCTCCTCAGCAGCAAGGAGGAATCAAGACAGGGCTTGGGGTCAAGTAGGAGGGCAGGTTTCACTGTTTCCTTCAAATAGGTTTTCTGCTCTGGTGCAGCACTGAGCTGCATGCAGTTACCTTGGTGTCTGGGCGGAGGGTCTGTGAATGGAATCCATTTATTATTTTGATTATTATCATTTATTAACCAAGTATCCCTAAGAAAATTACAGTATATATTTTTTTATATTCAAGCCAACCTCCCCAGCCCCTCTCCAAACAAAAAGTCTACAACCCAGAGTCATTTGGGGATGCTTTCCCAATCTGATAACTGAATTCCTGTAACAGCTTCAAATCATTCTCTTTACATAGGAGTTTTAAGGTTTTTTTTTATTTCTGAGGCTTTCCTCCTTGCTCCCCAAGTTTCAGTAGCTGTTAGAATACGAACATCTGCACATGGAATGTTTGAGAAGCATGAGATAAATGATATACTTTTTTTCTCTAAGAGATATGAGATTTTTGCTCTTACATTTTAAATCACTATTTTGTAAATGTTTCAGGCTGGCAGCCCCTGGGGAAGGAGTGGGTTCTCATTTTTTTTGTTTGTTTGTTTCTCAAGACCTTTCACCAGAGCATTTACAATTCATTTTGGTCACAGAGCCATAGATTTGGACCACCCCCTTCCAGCTGGATGCTACCTGTCCCAATAACCCCACGGTTGAGAAAAAGAAAACATATTTCCTTCACCTTCTAGATGTGAACATAACCAAGTCAGGGTATGTGTTATTTGCCCCTCATCCTATACCATCAAAAGAAGTCTTGTCTTACCTTTTCAAAGATCCACAAAATAAATATTTTTCTTGGTTCCCGCCCCCCATTATTGCCAAATAATAATTATAATATTAATAATAAACCACGGAGTTCTTGATGGGAACAGAAAAAAAATGGTTCCGGTTGCAATTCTTGGGGGAAAATAAAACAATATTTAAAAAAAAACCAGAATCACTGTACTTTCTATAAATAAGCGGGTCCTGGGGATGGGGCTGGGTGACAGGCGGGCGGCGGGGCGCCCACTATTTGCACACAAACTGGTCCACAATTTCCGTGCACTTCTTGCACTTGACGTAGCAGCACCAGTGGAACTTGCAGTGGCAGCGCTCCGTCTGCACGGTCTTGAACTGGTCATAGCCACGGCCACAGCACATGAGCTCACAGCCGTCCATGCCCTCGGACGTCTTGTTGCACAGGCGGCCCTGTGTGCCCAGAGAGCCCGTGCTCTCGTTGCGCACGCAGTAGTCCGGGCTGGGGTCAATGTAGACCAGGTCCTGCGTGGTGGGAGAGTTGAAGCGGCTGTTGACCTGCACCAGCTTGCCGCGGCCGTTGAGCCGCATGGCCGCCGCACTGTCATATTTCTCCTTCAGGGCGTCGCCCACCTTGCGGAAGTCGGCCAGCTGCAACCAGCACGTCTTGAGGCTACAGGAGCCAGACACCCCGTGGCACTTGCAGGCCACGTCGGCCAGGTTGTACACCGTCTGTGGGGAGATGGGACAGTCAGTTTACAAACTCATGGCAGAGCCCAGGCACAGGCAGGGCTCTGTTTAACAAAGCTCCCCTCCACCTTCTTGGTGGAGCAAGTTCACCAGCAGAGCTAGAGGCTGGGCTATTTCCTCCTCATTCTCCACTACCAGAAGTCTGTGTTGCTTTCTTTAAGAAGTCTACAAAATAAATGTTTTTAGCCCCTCATTATTACACATCATCATAATAAACAGCGACAGTTTTTTTAAAGGAACAGGAAAAAAATCGTTCCAGTTGCTTCTGTTTTACAGGAGAACATTAGTAGCAACTATTACAGCCTGAAAACTCATCCCAGAGACTGTACACAATTCCTTACCTACGTCACATGGACTGATTCCCACAGGCAGCCTATGAGGAAAGTGCTATTACCATCCCCATTTCACAGAGAAGGAAAATGAGGCTCAGAGTGGTGAGTTTCTTACCCAGGTACTAGGATTTGAACCCAGGCAGCTGGGCTCGAAGTTCATGCTCAGTGACTTTGCCGGTGGGTACCCAGCTGATAAGTGGTAGGGCTGAGAGGGATCCAGCCCAGAAGGATCAGGGTTCAGATCTTTACTCATATTACTATTATTGCTGTGTGTCAGGCACTGTATTAAGAGCCTTTATATTCCTTTTCTCATTTAATCCTCCCAACAATGTTATAACATGGGCTGAATTAGATGGTGACACAGTGATAGAGAAGGTAAGTGTCCTGCATAGGTCACACAGCTAGAATGTGGGAAAATTGGGCCTAGATCTCAGGTCCTCTCCCTCGTGCTTCCTGAACAATCAACCCCTAACCCCTCCCTCTATTGCCTAGGCTAAGAGCACCCACCCTGGACCCAGGCAGACATGGGTTCTGTCCCGACTCTGTCCCTGAATTCAGGCAATAGTTCCCCTCTCTGAGCCTCCATTTTCCGTCTGTGTAGAGGACTGTGATGGCACCAGCCTCACAGCACTGTTGTAAGGATAACATTAGAGGATGCATGGAACATACTTAGCATACAGGATGCAATCAGTAAATCTGGTCTTTCTCCAGGGTGACAAGGGCATGGCGTCTGGGTCCTTCCCGGTCACCTTGACCTCAGGTCTGGCCCCACAGCACTGTTCCCAGCAGTCAGTCTGAGAGGTGGCGGCTGCCTATTTATAGTCCTGACAGTCCACAGTTCCTGTACCAGTTACCCTCCAGAGTCCAAGCACTGTTGGCAGGAACCTGGAGGCTGGAGTGAGTTAGAAGGCTGCTTCTACCTAGAACAGCCATGTTCTTCCTCCAGCGATTCATAATGAGCTTTTTTTAAAAGGGGGCCAAAGTGTATTCCCTTGGCATAAAGAGTTTCAGGCACTCAGCTAGGGTTTTGCATATATATTTAACCTTCACTTCCCTTTGAGGAAAATAAAAAGCTATGTCCCGAGAAGATGCTAATATGATTTCCTGGCATAGTGTCCAACTTCCCTGCTCCACCCCTACTATCCTAGAGAGAAAAACTGTCTTCTATATAACCTCATCCACCAGGATACAAACTCAGCTCACTGCCTAAATTATAAAACTTACAGGGGGAAAAAACCTTCACTATTAAAAAAATGCAGATGTTAAATGAAATTATAATATTAAATTGCTGAGCCCTGAAGATTTCTCTACATGAGAGAAGTGTAAGAAATCTCCAAAGATAGGTGAAAGCACCAAATATGGGTGAAATGGGGCCCAGACCTCAGCTACATCTCTGTCCTGGAGGCATGTCTGGTCTCTGGCACTGGGCACACTGTATGCAGAGTAAAGGTGTGTGTCCCTGGAGAGGACAGGAGCAAGGTCTTCTGTGCTCCTTCAGAGAGCAGGTCTGACATGCCCACTGCCCAGCCCTGGGCAGGCCACAGTGAGGACAGAGTATACCCACACTGCAGACACTACAGCAGTGGGTGACCTGAAGAAGGAGAGACCATGCTCCCGCTGGATCAATAATTTGACCTCTCAGGGCAGCACAGGCAAAAATCTGCAGAGTTCAGTCCTTCCCTGACACCACCAAGTGTTTAGCACCAAATTTGAGAAGGTAGGTTAGCTGGAATTGTCTACATAACCTCTGACTTCTCTCTGTCTTTCACTTCATGTTTAGAAATTATCATTCATCATGTACTTTACACTGGCCAACACTGAACTAAGACCGTCAATTGAACCATAGGAAATCGTTATTCTGTAGGTCAGAAATAGTCACATATTGGTATTTGATAGGGTTCAACTTACTATATCATCCCAGTTAGTCCTCAAGAGAACTCCAAGAGATAGTTAATGTCACAGCCATTTAACATATGTGGAAATGTGGAAACTGAGGCTCAGGAACAGAAAGAAATAGACAGAACAGGGTTTTAATCTAGATTTCTCTAATTCCAAAATCTACAGCCCTTCACCCCTAAGCTGTGATGCATGAGTTTAATTTAAAAAAAAAAAAAAAAAAAAAGCATCTGGCTTTGGTCTCACTCTATTAATTTCTTTCCACAGCCATGAAGTGGTTCTCTAGGCCTCAGTTTCCCCATCTCTAAAATGAGGGTGTGCATCCAGAGGGTCCTAAGGCTCTTTCCAGTCCTGAATATTTTACTTTGTGATTATCTTCCCTTTTCCTCACCCCCAAATACAGAAGGGTGAAATCTCTGACCAAAAAGTTCCTGGCACCTACCTTGGGTTCTGTGAAAAATAATAGCCCTGGTTTTCAGTGCTGCCAAAGTTAAGAAAAGTTTTCACCCCTTCATTTTAAAGCAGCCATAAAGTGCCATGTGCTTAACCACAAGGAAAAAAGGGAGGGGGTCTTTTTTAACTATGTGGAGATACATTTCATATCCCACCAGGGGAGGGAAGCATCGGAATGCGGACCCTCTGGAGGGTCTGCAGAGGCTGTCCTCTCTGGGCACTTCAGAGTGGCTCCCTCATCTCTTCAGAGCCTCCCACAACTGGCCTGAGGGTCAGACTACAAAAAATTCAAGTTTTCCTAGAAAAGCTCTTTTTTTTTTAGAAAAGCCCTCAGTCCATCAAGCCTGCTATCTAATACATAGGGAAGAGAAAGAAAGGTAAGTCCTGGATGCTGGGGTGAGGGTTTCTCAGATGGGCACTTACTGGGATAAAGAGCTCCCTCTCCCAAATTTAAGCCCACCCACTGATTTGTTCCAGGGAGGAGGGCAAACGTTAAACATTTTTACTTCGGAGCTGGCCTGGCCAAATGCACTGGGGATTAATTTAAAAAGCAAAGAAAGATCTTTGTCAGGTACCTGCAGGAGCTCCTTGACTAGAGGGGGCAAGGGCAGGATGATTCACCCCCAAGGAGGCCTTTCTGGGATGTGTGCCCCTCTCCAGGGAAGCCTGTAGCCTGTGTGTGGGGTGGGGTGGAGGAGTCAGGGGGTAAGGGGGAGAAGAAGGAAGGCAAGGAGCGGGAAAGAGAAAGACAGACAAACAGGGAGAGAGAGAAAGAGACCAGAAAAGATAAAAAGGGGGCGGGAGACAGAGAGGGAGAAGGAGATAAACAGAGACGAAGAGGCCAAAGAGGCGGGAACCTACAGAGACTGGCTGGAGAGACCGGAAGAGGCCTGGCTTGGGGGGGGGGGGGGAGGAAGACTACGGGGTCTGAGCCTAGGACACTACCTGGGGCACTCACCCTTCGGCCGGCCTCGTTGTTGTGCAGGTTCATAAGGATGCGCGCGCTCTCATAGGAGCCCTTGGCGTGGATGCGTTCCCGCTCGCGCGCGTCCACGAACTCCTTGGCGAAGCGGTAGCCGTAATCGATGTTGTCCCCGCAGCCGCCCCACAGCCAGTCCCTCGGCAGGTCCTTGGGGCGCGCGGCTCGGCTGCAGCCACAGGTGGACAGCTCGCCCTCCCGGCATGCGCGGCTCATGGCGTTGACCACCCCCGCGGCGCTCACCGCGTACGTGAAGGCGGTCTCGCGGCTGCCTGCGGGCGAGGACGCGGGTCACCAGGGCCGCTGCGGAAGGAGGGCCACCCACCCACAGCGGCCCCTGGCCCGGTGAAGGGTTCGGGCGGAGATGGAGGGAGGCGGAAAGGAGAGGCTGCTCGAACACGTGGACACGTGCTGCTCCTGGATGGGGGCCACGGAGGGCCCCATCCCTAACACACAGTCAGGCCCTGCACCCTTCTGCAGGGGAAGCCAAAAAGATCCCCCTGCACTGCCCCCGCCCCCACCCCACCCTTCAAACACAAAGAAGCAACAAATAACTAAAAAGTGGCACATTCTTGATATCTTTGCTCTGGCATTTAGAGCCAAAGAGAGGATTTTAGGCAGTGCGGGGCTGATTTTCTCTACAACTCCTGAAAATATTGGAAACTTATTTCCTAAAATGCACAAGAAAGAAGTCTTTGAGGGGAAACTCAGACTTCGGATAGGCTTCTTTACATTTATTTTAATGTTGGTATTATTTTCATTTTGAGTTACAGAGGGCAGGAGCATAGCAGCTGTCAGACTTAGAACCTCCGCAAGTTTGAGCTCCGATGGAACCCAGACACTGCAGTAGCCCCGCCAAGCTAGTTCTCACTCACCTCCCCCTCCTCCTTCTGCAGCATGAAGTGTGTCTTAGGACAAGCTCTGGGCTTTCCCAGTGGACATCTTCTAAACCCATCCCTAGAGAATTATATATGAACCACCTCTTCTTGAATCCGAAACTGACTGGACTGATACCTCTCATTCTAGATGACAGCCCACTTATGAAACAGCCTGCTGATCTTCAATGCCACTTCTGTGACTCCCTGACAGCCAGTGCCTCCAAGTGTTAAGAGTGACAGCAAGAAGGCAAAAAGCATAATCTAAAAGGAGGAGGGAAAAAAGCTTCTTCCTTCTCCAGACTTGTAATGAATATACAAACCTAGGGGAAAAACCGGTTTCCCCTTTCCTAAAACTTGCAAAGAATATCCCCCTATAAAACAGTTATATAGGAGCCCTACGTGTAAGGGGAAAAATGGAAGTCATCATAGACCACCTTAATCTATACTTCTCCATGAAGACAAGAAGCCTAATAACAATGTTGTATTATGACAGAGAAAGGGTTAACACCAGGCCAACTGAAGCTGGGTCTGGTGGGTAAGATGAGGGGGTCTCACTTTCCTTAACTATAAAATCAGGGTGTTGAACTAAATGCCTAGGGGAAAAAAGGGCCCTTCTGGAGTTAAAATCCCTGTGCCAGAATCAGTTTCTCCTGTACTTGATTAGCTTGCTAACAATCTTTTGGGGACAGCAGGGGTTGGGGGAGTGATACAGGACAGCTGACAACAGAACTCAGCCCCAACCAGAAGGGTCACTCTGCAGGAGAGTGGCTGTACCAATTCCAGGTTCCATCCTCTCCTTGGACTTCTTCTCCAACCTCAGTCCACAGCCATGTGTGACCTCCCTTCCAGGAATGGTGACAGTTCCCATTCCCCACAGATCTTCCCTCCCACATTTTAAAAAATTGAGTAATTTGAGGCTGAGGAGTGTGCTGGTGGCTGGCAGGAGGATCCGGAAAGTTCCTGTGGGGTGTGACATTTATCTATCTTGCTGGAATTAGTGAGGCAGAGAACATGGGAGGGAGTGGAGAGAAATGAGGAGGGAAGACATGTTTTAGGGAGTTATTTAAGGATTACCACATAATACAGAAAATGCTGTGGTCCTGGATGGGAGGCTTGTAGAATAAAGAGGTAGCTAGAGGAAGAGGAGATAAACAATCCTTCAGAGATACAGGAAAATAAGACACTGTCCTGTGAGTATACAAAGCATAAAAGGTCTTTTATACAAAACACAATAATGCTGCTTGTTTCAGAAGTCTATCTTGAGCATTTCATTTTTTGCTCCAGAATACAAACCTGGTAGAAATCTCTTAAGTTAACTGGTCACACAGGGAAAACGTCCCTTTGAAAAGTGCTATTTGGCTACTGTCATCCTGGATGGAATACTGCTGCTTCACTTAGGTTTCCCTCCCTGTGAATCTACACCCTCTCCCATCCTCACGCTCCTTAAAAATGGCGCCTTTCTGACATCTTTTCACAGCATGGAAACAAAGAAGAGACAGAGACAAAAGCTGGAAGAAAGGGTAGCACGATGAAAAATGAGAAAGTTTCCAAAATGAAGAGTGAGCCCTTCACGAGGCGATTGTGTACAGTGCCTTGAAGGCAATTGGCACCCTAGAAAAATGAGTTGAGGAGGGGTTGGAAGTGTCAGCCCTGAGTTTCTCAGACACTGGCCTGATCACAGGGTCAGAGTCTCACGGACAAAAATTGCTCACCCTGTCCCTGATATACTAAGTGCTTTGGAGTAGACACACACACCTACACCTTTTGGCCTTAAAGGTGTTCTGAATTTTCCCTTAGTTCATTCTCTTTCAATGTACCCTTAAATAGAAAAATGAAAGCTAAGTAACTGTCCCACTGCTGGGATTGGGTCCATATTCCTCTTCCACCAAAAAGCTATTCTATTTTTTCTTTTCTGCAACTCTATTTTAAATAAAGAAAAAAGAGAAGGCCCTGTCGGTGTGCCAACACAAGCCACCCAGCAGCAGCTTTTCTGTCCTGAGACCCCAGGCACCTGGGGAACTTTTGGTAAAGGAGATGCTGCATCTTCTCAGGGCAGCAGCTGACTTGGTGATCAAATCTAGCATGGCTCCCTCAGTGGCTGTCCCACCCACTTCCCATCAGCCCAGAGGGCAGTGCCACACAGCTGAGGACCAGAGAGTGTGCTTGCAAGGGACAATTAAATATAGGCCTTTGTACCACGGGTTCTGCTTGTTCCCTGAAGAAGCAGGCTCTTTGAATCTTGGACCACATTTTAAATAAATCTCCAGCAGAACTCAAATCCACTTAGCAAATGATAGCTTATTCTGAACATTCTGGCCCAAAACAGGCAACATATAAAGATGAGAAGAGGATCTTAAATAAAAGCTGTGTTCCAGTGACTACACAGAAAAATAGTTCCAATTGCTGTTTTCCTTTCTGGTTACCATCAGAGGTGTATGATTTTTGCTAACTCGTATACTTGTGAAAAAGTGGTCCCATACTTTAAGAGGAAGGCTGTTTAGGGGGAACATATAAGCAAATGTAAGGGAGGAAAGCTGACAACTTATCATTCTGATATAACTTTTTAAAAAAGTGTTCTGTTCACTCATAATATTAAAACTTAGGGGAATTAAATCTCTACCACACCCCCAGTTAACTACATAAGGCAGTCTATATTCAGGGAAAACTCCTGTGTTCCTGAGGCTGAACTAGATTCTGATCCCAGTATATACATTAGCACATTTTAATCATTAACAGGAAGGACAAAGCCCTATGAAACTTTGCAGGCTAGGGCTTCAGACCATTTTCCCATTCGATTAGAGAACTGGCTTCCAGTTCTGTATTATTTTAGTTTATGAAGCTGCTTGGCTTAAACATCCACTGACAACTCTCTTTGGTTCTCAATGAATGCACTTTTCAGAGTTTTTTTAAAAAGCATTTTACCCATCCGTGACAGATATTAAGCCACTTTTTATCTTCAGTCAGTATAAACAGTTAATTGCTTTGATAAATTGCTTCTTATTTTAGGAGTCACTGCAGTCATATTAATTATAAGGACTTGTTTGCATAAAAGTAAAGAGACCTAAAATAGTCACACTAGAAAACACACATAGGACATCATCTGTCAAATAGTATCCTATGCTATTAAACCAAATTAGAGGCAAACTGATTTTTCAAATTCTTTGCCTTTAGGCTAGTTTTAATGTCATCTCTCTGAATGGAATAACAAGTTCAACAATACACTTAAAGAATCGAACTGTCATACATGTAAAGATTTTTTTTAAGTTTCTAGGTTGATGTCTGAAGTGTGTGCTTTTATATCATATCAATTGCCAAAATCACAAATGTAAATTAGACTACTTCTAATTAAAATTCTTTCTGAAACTAAAAATAAAGCTTTTTAACATATATCTCTCTCTAGCCTCAGGGGGCTATCTATATTAGGAAAATCAGAACCTGATTCACTTTCAACATGCCTAGCATTCTGAAAGATGACAATTTTTAGTTTGCTTCTTGGGCCATTTGAATTACAGCTTAAGTTAGGAAACTGCTTACAGTTAAAAGAGTTTTGAAGCTTAAAAGGATATAAGAGACTCAGCTGTCCTCATCTACTTTTGAGAAGCCAAAATAAGTATACTGCTCTTATTGTAACCAAAATGTTTCTTAGAAAAAATTAAGTGTTCAGAAAATAACAAAGGTGCCTTAGATGTTCCCCTCCTGATTGGGTTAAGGAAGTCCAAAAGGTAAACTGAGCTTAAGAACAGGAATTAACACAGGTAGCGACAATGACACTAATACCCAAGCCACGGCACTGCTGGAAGATTCCCTGCTGATCGAGCTGGTCAGTAAATAAACTCTAAGGACTTTTCTAGGAGAAATGTTTACATGTATTTAAAAATGTTAAATGGTCTCCTACCTATCTGCATAACCCTGCCAAACACGGAGGTGTTATCCACGGTGCTGCAGTTCCATCTCCGATGTCGGAATTGATACTGGCATTCTTTGATGCCTGTCTTCGCGCCTTCTCCAATGTACTGCATGTGGTCCTGGTACAAGTGGCATAGTTTCTTCTGTCCTTGAGAAAGTCCTGCCAGTTGGCTGCAGAGAGGCTGCGCTCCTATGATATATACTTCTGACATCTGAACAGGGTTATTCATACCTAGGGACCTAAAAAGGGGTGGGGGAGATGTGCATTCAAGATTTACGTGAACTCTTGAGGTGAGCCCCCAGAAAGCATGTCAGCAAGCCATAGTTCTAAGCACACAGATGCTTTTCTCTCCTGCTTGCCCTCATGACAAAGTATGAGGAGGGCTTCATAAAACTCCTCTGTTTCAGCTCCACTCAGAAAACAGAGGTATTGTGTAGTCCCAATCCCGCCATCTGGCTCCTCAGTTAGAGTTTTTACTCCCTTCCTTGCCTCCCCTCCCTCGCAATATACCTGAACCAGTATTTCTGAAATCCATTCAGCAAAGAGGCAAACAGCAGTTTTGGGACAACCCTCCGACTTTGGAGAAAGTGACTTGCTTTGCCCCACAAATTTGACTGATCTGCCTTGAAGACGTATGAATGCCGAAAGTAGGCACAATTAGACACGGGTGGGAGATGGCAGTTCCTTTTGACTGACGGAAGAACAGTGGGACAAGTATATAAACTGAAGAAAATTCACCATGCTCTGGACATTTTAAAAGGGCTCCTTATGTATGATTGTGAAGGACCCAAGACAGGGTATCCAGTGAACAGAAGTCATGTTTGACAGTCAGAAAAACACTGTTCATTTACAGGGAAAAATATCCAGAACACCGTCAAAAATAATCCTCTGGATATACTGCAGCCTATCTGCAAGGGCCCTACCAGAAAGAAACCTTCGTTCAGGGACATTTGACTACCTCCATTTCACCCTTTCTTGATCAAATTTTGAACCCAAATACTTCTCAACTTGGAGTTCAGCTGTCTTCCTAGAACTCTGCCTACATTAGACCCTGAAGGTTAATAACCTCAAGCAACAGAAAAAGAAAAGATGGAACTTACTTTTACTACCTAGAGGTGGCAAAAAGTAAATTTTTATAGATAGGCTTTCGATTACTAGATAAGTGACTTTTGGTTCCCTTTTACTATATGATGTAACACAAGTATATATCTGAAGAAGGGCCTCGTAGAAAAAGACCTGGATTTATTGGTTTCGACTCCCTGTGAAGCTGAAGATAAGCTTTACAATATTAGCAAATCAAAAGAAAATTCTTATTTAAAAATACATGTGAATAAAATGTATTATATGTGTATTAGATAAATGTACTCAAAGTCAGGATTTAACTTTAAATATTCAGCATCGTACAAACGAATATTTTAAAAAAATAAAATATGCACATATAATGAACTTACCACCAAGAATTGGCTTCTATTACAACCTGGGCGAAGGAGAAAAACATGGCCAAAGCCATTAGGAAGAACTTGGAAGACATTGCACTTCCAGCCGTCCCCAAAGCAACTCCTGGGCTTAATATTCCAATCGACTTCTGGAGAGGGAAGAAAGGAGCAGATGTTTATTGCCTCTCAGATAATTTTCAAGCATACAAGTTTAAACAACGGAAGCATCCGGGTCTCTTAAGTTTACTGTTGATTGACTGCGCTTCTCCTCCGTGAGTTTTTTGATGAGAAGATATGGGCAGTTTCTTTTTCCAAATTAATCCACCCACGCAACCTCACCAGGAAATCTGATTTCGCTGGGATCCTGCGCGCGGGGCAGGCCAGCGATTACAAACATGTCTCATTGCTGTTGAGTCAAGACCCGGTGCCAGGCGCTGCCTCCTTCCTGCTTGCTCGAGTCCCGCACCCCCTCGCTCCCTTCTAGTTCGCGCGGTGCTCAGTCCCTCCACGGGAATTCACTTGGGAACCCGCCGCCACCCTCGTCCTCTCCCCGACCTGGGCCGAGCAACAAGTGGAGCCTGAATTAATTCCAAGGGCTAGAGGAGCGGGAAAGAGAGTGGAGCGCGCCGCCGGCGACTGCGGAGGAGGCGGGGTGGCCGGCGCGGGGGTGGGGGTGGGGGCAGGACGCGGGAGGGAAGGGCAGGGGGTGGGGGGCGAGGCCCGGGGGAGCAGCGCGCGAGAAAGTGCCCAGCTGGGAAATGCAGCTCTGAATTAACATCGTATGTTTCATAATCAGTTTACGGGCCGCTTGGGTCGAAGCCACTTCCAGAGGGGGAAGGGCAGCCTGGGTTTCCTTAGGAGGCTCTTCTGCCAGACTAGAGCGGGGAGGATATGGGGGGCACGAGAGTCAGTGGGGAGAGAGATCTGCTCTCCCAACCAAGGAATCCAGAAAACGGTGAGCGCCCTCGGACTTAGTGTATTCCAGAGACAGGATGGCATGCAAGAGGAAAGAAGGGAATCCGGGTCCTGCTGTACTCGGAGAGGATCCCTTCCTTGCTCTCCCTCCAATCCTCCTCTCATTTCTTTTTTACTCCCCCTCCCGCCCCTCCCGTCCCCACTCCAGGCAGCTGCCAAGGAGAAAGGGGAAAGGAAGCCAAGGGGGACTCCAGTTTCCTTTGGTCCTGGTCTGGAGTTGTCAGCCACTTCACCATCACGGCATTGTGAGCCTGGCCTTCGAACACCATCATTCCACCCTCCATCCCAATTAAGACTCGCTTCGGTCGGTCCCGAACGGTGAGGGTGCAGGGTGAGGCCAGAGCTCGTTCAAGTGAGCCCCCCACCGACGCGCCCAGAAATGCGCTGGCTCCCGCGCCGCGGCTAAGCCCCTGGATTCCAGGGCGCAGAGGGCCGGGCGGGGAAGGTTCCAGTCGTCAAGAATTTCGGGGCAGGGGCCGCCTTGGAAGCTTCCGCTGCCGTTCCTCCCACTGGTGACTTCTCCACCTGTAGGAGGCTGCGGGTGGAAGAGCGGGTTTCCAAAAACCCCTTCTACGTCTCCGATAAGTGTAACCCGGACGCGCAGCACCTCCCGCAGCTCCCAAGGGACCCTTTCCTCTGGAAAGGATAGGTGAGCCTCTTCCAGGCGGCGGAAGAGCCTGGCCTGGAACCTGCGCGATAAAAGGGACTGAGGGGACCTAGGCAGCCTTAGGAACACGAAGGGACTCAGAAGGTTGCCAGGGCTCTTCCTGGCCAGCTGCCGCTTTGGTCAGACACCTCGGGGCTTCTCCGAGAGGAGAGAGGAAATGCTTATGTGGTCCCCAGTGCCCGCTAACTAGGGCTCCGCGCCCGTGGCCCACTCGTCCTCAAAGTGCGGCTGAACTGTGGGCGCATCCCGGAGAACAGAAACCTGGGGTTTCCCCAGCTGTGGAAAAAGAAGGCTAGGTCTCCCCACCCCCGCCCAAAGTGTCAAGTTTCCTCCAGGGGAGGGGGTGGGCTCCGAGGTCTGCCTTCGCGCGCGGCCTAAGCTGCAGTCGACTGTCCCCATAGGCGGCCGAGGCCGCGCGCGCATACATTTATGCACTTTCATACACTCACACGCGTGCACAGATACGCTCCGATGGGCTTCCGAGACGGCGGCGCCGGTTGCTGCTAGCCCCGCACACTTTCCGAGCTTCCCGACGGGCGGGGCGCGAGGGGCGGGGCGCGGGCAGCGGAGAAATTGATAACAGATTCGGCGGATTACAGCGGATCTCTTTGTTAGAGGCGAAGCCACACAAACCGAACTCACTCTCAGCCGACGACCCCGAGGGAAGTCCACCCATTCCCAGAGCTGGGGCCATCTGGGAATGGGCCACTGGGTCTCTGCGACTCGGGACTCCCCAGCTCCAGACTGGGGATTAGCCAAAGGTGTCCCCAAGGGGGTCCGCAGGAGAGTCGGGCAAGTCGCGTCTCCACTTAACCCCGCGCGCTTGCCCGGAAACACCTTGGCCCTCTTCCCTCTCCAAACCCCGCTCAATCCAGAAAAGGCCCCATACGTCTGGAATATTGAAGGAACCCACGGCGAACTCACTAATAAATACATGGACTCTGTTGGGTAAACATCTTTGCCTTGTTTACCAAGAGATCTGATCCTAAAAGACGGTACGAAATGGGACCCCTCCAGAAACTGTTCTGGGCAAAAGCTGAGTTTACCAAAGAGTGGACTAAGTGTTTTCAAACGTTTCCAGGGCCCAGGAAAGAAGACTTTGTGAGGATCTTCGGAACCCGTTCCTTGTGTGGGATGAGAAGGAGGGTGAATTTGAGAGGTTCAAGCGTAGGGAAGAGGTAGAGTAGGGAGTAGAACGTCCTCTTGCCCCTGTTTCCAACTCCGAGCAGCTCATTGTAGTGGCTGCTTAAAGTTCTGTCTTTCCTCCACAGGTTTCGCATTGGGTTAAAGGTGTTCCTAATCCTTTTTTTAAAAAAGCAACTGAGATGCAGGCGGGGAGTAATACGAAGTGAGAGAGAGGAAACCGTCATACCGGTTAGAAGACGTTCGCAGATGTTCACGCGCGACGGAAAGCATCGGAAGGCGCGAGCAAACCCACCGCCCCTAAAAAGAAATTCCACAAAGACGAGGCGAAGATCCTCGGTCACTGGAGCTCTCTCGGTCTGGGCATCCCCTTCCACCAGGCTCTTTGCAGCCAAGTCTCCCCAAATCTCTGAGACTGGAAATGATGAGGGAGACTAACTCGGAGGAAGTGAGTTTGACTTGGACTTACAGTATCGAAAAGGGTAGGAAACTCCAAGAGTCGCAGCTCCTGGTGGGAAATAAACTTTGTTTTCCCACAAAGCAAGGTCAGAGATGGAGAAAATTGCGGGAGAAAAATTCGGTTGCAGCCACAATGTTGGGCCGTTCTGCCTTGGGAACGCGGAGAGAAGTGGGAGGGGATGACGAAAGATGAGCCGGCCAAGACTGATACGAGGTCCGCTTTGGCGGAACAGACAAGGAACCAGCGATCCCCCACGCCTCTAGCCTGGGTTCAGAGGGCCTTGGCCGCCCCATACCACCGCGCTGTGGCGAGGTTGGGTGAGGGGAATGAAGATGGAGGGAGCTACCGAAGCCCAAATCAGTGCAAGGAACCTGAGCAGCCCTTGATTGCCCCGACTCGGAACCAACAACAGGTCCGGTAACGGGGAGTCTCCAAGGACGAAATAGTAGCCAAGTCTAGTACTCTAGTCCTGTTCCCTGCCTTTCCTTATCCACACGCGGGACAAGGCTCTCCATCCACACCGCGAGATCCTCTCCCGCTGCCCCTCCTCACACACACACCACTTCTACCTTCTCACAGGGCATATCTATCTTTCTCAGCACAGGCTCTCAACTTTGTCCAGGGGAAGAGCAGTGTCTGGTTGAATGATAAAATTAAACATCAGTTCCACTACCGTCCCCCCCTTCAGAGGCAGTTTCCCTTTCTTTATAGACGAAGAAACTGAGGGCGAGAGAAAGCAACACTGTCCTCGATTACAGAGAAAACTGATGAGACCTCCAAGACCAGACCCGAGGCTTCCTATAGGACGACGCTCTGGTTCCTACATTTTGGAGAGGATGTACCAACTCTTCCTCCATTCGCCCGAGCTCCATTTGCGGGGTCGGACCTTTGGCCTCTTCAGTATTTCAGTGGCGGCGCAGTGAACCTGGTCCTCTGGGGGCCGCCCGGCCGGCACTCCGCAGAGAGTGGGATATGGGGGTCAGGAGGAATGAGCGAAGCCAGAGGTGGAAGCCAGAATCGAACAGCTATCTGCACACTAGCCCCAAGGAACAGACTCCGAGATGTCCTACCTAAAGGTAGCCAATAGGGGGCAGCCGGCACCGCACGGCGGGGAAGAAACCTCTGCGGGAAAAGCTGAGCTCCAGGCGCACGGCGCTAACCCCTTGTGCACCGGAGCGCTCCAATGAGGAGAGGGGAACGGTAAAAGAGACGCTCGGGTCGGGCTTCCGGAGGTGGCTGGGGGGGGGGGGGGGGGCGGTCTCTCCTTTGTGGGGCTGTACGGGACTAAGGCTAGCATACCCAAGACTCAAGAAAAACTGATCTTTTTCTTCTCCCCGACACACGCAGGGCACAGATCCACACACTCGGACACACAATTTTTACTGCCTCTCCATCGCTTGCGCGCTCTCGGCAATACCCTCTCGGAACTCCCTTAGCAGAGGCTTTCTAGAAACTAAACCTCCGCTTCTGGCTGGAGCCGCAGTGAACGCTGGCGGTAGGGCAGGGGCTGAGGAAGTGCGATCGCACGGCTGATTACAAGTGACTTCCAAACGAGTTGACCATTTAAAGAAAGAGGAGAGGAGCCAGACGGCGTTTAGAAAGTAAAGCAAGGCCGCAAGGTCTCCAAGCTTGCGAGTTTTTAAAACCACCTCTTTGGTGGTGGGGGGTGGGGGTGGGTTGTTTGCTTTTAGGAAACATCTTAATTCTAATTTCAACCTTATTTTCTAGAAAACCGAAAACTGTAGAGATCAACAAAAAAGGAAGGACAGAAGCTTTGAGGACAGAGGAAAAGTTGTTCGGAAAATAACAAGTTATATTGCAGGAAGAAATGTTAACTTTGCGTAAAAGTGAACTCTCGGTGACCCTCGGAGTGTGTGACTCGGCTTTAACATACAACTGACAATTAAAACAAACAAGAGTTCACAAAGTGCCCCCCCCCACACGCCCGCTCTCCCAACTCAGAGGCCCAAATGTTTCCAAAAGACAAGGCAGATTCCGCGCAGGGGACCGGGGTGCGATTTCCCAGCGGACAGGATTAGAGCCACCACCGCCAGCACGCCCGCCCCCATCACCGCTACTAAGTGGCAGAGCTCACCCAGTGGCGGCTAATAATGCTAATAGCGCGACCCTACTCCCCGCGCCGGGGTGCGCGCTGGCCCCCCGCCAGGCACTCTTAAAGGTACAGGGCCCGCAGCACTAGGGTTCCCGGGCCAGGACGAGCTGCAGAGAGCGAGGGGTGCGCTTCGGGGGAGTCGGCCCCTAGTCCAGCTGCCCAGTCTGCCAACCAAGGAGTCCCCTACTCCTTTCCAAGCCCTGACCACACACCTTCTCGGTGCCTGCGCTGTGCGCATTTGGTAAATATTTGTGGAATTGAATCATTATCCTATTCTGAAATATACATAGTAAGTACACTCGAGTTTTTCAGAGCCAAAGGGAAGTCATCCGTGAACCGCACGGTTTTTCTGCCTTGGCTCTTTCCCACTTTTTCTTCAGAGTCGAAAAAGTTTGCAGAACATTTGGTGGGACAAGACGAGATCTCCGGGAGTCAGAGGCAACGCGCAGGGTGTGAGGGACGAAGGGGTAGGGGTCCCTGCCATCCCCGCGGGACTTTCAGCCTCTCGAGGAGGAGGGAGAAATGGAGGGATAGGAAGAGGTGTGTGTGGAGGGGTGGTGGTGGAGGGATTCAGTTAACTGCCATAAGAAAAAAAAGTCAAGGGGGAAAAAGTGGCGAGCGTCGGCTGTGCACTGAACACCTACCTTCATGGCGAGGGGGAGGGGGTCCGGAGAGGAAGTCGCCACCAGAGCAAGGGCAGCGGAGGAATCCAAGCGGAGCCACCGGCTTAAACCTGGGGAGACAGTCCAGCACAGAGCTGCGGGCTCTTTCTGGGCGCGTCCGGCAGGCGCAGAGAATCGGAGCCGAAGCGGTCTCTGGAGCCCGAATCTGGGGGCCCGAGCCGGAGCAGCGCTGGGTTGCGCCCAGGAACTGAAGGGGCGCGGAAGCACGGCGGATCGCAGCAGAGACTGGGCCAGGCCAACGCGCAACCAGGGAGTCGCGGGTCCGGCGAGGGCGCGCAGGCGACTGTTCCGCGGCGAGGCGCTCCCTCTCCAACGTCCATCAGCGACGGCGGTAATTAGGGCTTTCCAACCCCAAATGTGGGCGTGATTGTGCAAAAGACTTTACAACAAATAATAATAATAATAATAAAATCTCCAGAAGAAGGTGAAAAAATGCCCCACTACTCAACTCTGGCCTGGGGCAGGAGGTGGGTGGGCGATCCGTGAGCCCAGGTGCCCCCAGTTCATTCACACCGAGGATTCTGCAAACTCCAGCTGCTCACGCCCTCCTGATCTCCAGCTCCTCCTCTCCAAGTCTGTGGCCGAAACGTCTGCTTCCAGGCGCTGATCTTGCGGCCGCGAGTGTGTGGACGTCTGTGTACACACAGACACACACCCAAACACACTCACGCACGCACACACACACACACTCTGCAGCTTTGGGGCCACAGAACAATCAGGCGCGCATGGCTTTTTCTCCGGGAGATGCCGCTGAAAACGCACAAGTCGCCATCCGAGCTGTAAAAGTCAGCGCCAACTTTTGTCCTTTCATTTTAGGGTTTGGCAAAGAGGGGGCGCAAAATGGGTAGTCGTCCCCGGATGTTCTGCCGCGCGGTGGTTTCGGAGGACGATTGCCCCAGGGGAGACACGGGCTCCCCCCTCCCCACCCCCTTTTTTCTCTCTTCAGGTTAATCCCCCTCCTTTCCCCGCCTTTCCTGGGTGAGGGGCTACGCGAAGCGAGGGCACAGAGGGCGTGGGGCTGGGGAGGGGTGAGGGGCTGCGCGGCGGCTGCTCAGCTCCGGAGGTCCATGGCCGGCGCGGCTGCCCACCTCCGCGTTTGGCGCCCGGGCCGGAGGGGCGGGAGAGCGAGCAGGCGGGCGGCGCGCGGTCGAGGGCACCGCGGCGGCGGCGGCGGCGGCGGCGGCGGCGGCTGCAGCGGCGGGAGGAGCTCGCCCGCAGCGGCCGCGCAGAACCGGACTCCGGACGGCGGAGGCGGCGTCGTGCAGTTTGCAGCAGGCTTCCACGCGATCCTGTGTCCCGCAGACAGACTGACCGACCGCAGCGACCGCGTCCCCCCCACCCACCCCCGGCCCTTCTGGCCAACGGCCGCACTCTCTCCCTCCCTCTCGCTGGACTCCTCTCTCCCCTGGTGTTCTCAGAGAAGAAAAAATATATATATTTTTTAAGTTGCTGAACCAGGGGCTGCTGAAAAGAGAGAGGGAAAGGGGGGAAAAAGAAAGAAAAAAAACCCCTAAACTTTGCCTATGCGCATGCGTGGTGAGGCCGGCCTATGACAAACTCCGCAGGATTTTAAAGTCATACCACGGGCTGGGGTGCAGGGGGGCGGGATACACTCCCTGCAAGAGACCCCTTCTCTCGACTCCCCATCCCCCAGGCATCTGCTGAAAGAGAGATCGACTCCGCAGCCGCTGCCGCTGCCGCCCGCCGCCTGACTTTGCACTCCCTCCAAAGCCATCGATTCACGGGAGGCTGAACCCCAACTTCCAAGGCTGTATTCTTTGGCTTGCCTGTCCCAGGCCGCTTTCAGTGGGGCTGCAAGGGGGCTGTTGCCCTAGCAGAGAACCTCTTGGAACACCTCTTCCACGTTCTTACTACTGCGGGAGGGATGTCCCTAAGCCCGGGGGCTGGAGAATAGGGTAGTCGCTCACATCCTGCAAAGCCCCCCAGTGTAGCAGATTTGGGTACTTGAGTACGCGATTGAACTGAATGGGATCCCGGCGCATCCCAATGCTATGCGTGGTCTCGCCGGGTGGATCTTGGTGAGTGCCCTCGGGTGAAAAAGAAGCCTGCTAAGTTCAGCAAAACCGGGTTCTGGGACTGGAACTTCTAGGCACTCCCAGACACACCTGTGATTGTTGGGACCCAGTCTGGTGGATGTGTGTCCCCACCTTCAGGCCCCCAAACAATGCCTTACACTGGAGAGAAAATCTTGTTCCCAATCCCCATTCCCCAGACATTCCAGGTGGAAGACAGACAGGCAGATACACACACACACACACACACACACACACACACACACACACACACACCGTCAATTTCTGCCATCCATGTGGCATGTACTTGACCTTAGGGGAAATATCCATAGCCTAGGTACTTCAGAGTGGTGGCTGTTTTGTTTTCCTACTTTCTTACCTCATCCTCCTGCCCCCCCCCCATCCCAGCATGTGAAGGGAGAGGTTCTGGTGACACTGTCACAGTCTTCACAGTCCCTTCCTAGTCTTAACTTGTCTCCGATGACTGGACCCCTTCCTAGCCCTAACCTCCTTTGCCAAGCACACCAAAATGCCAAGCGTGGGCTGTCCACAAACTGCAAGAGATGCCCTCGCTCCGAGAAGCTCACTTTCTCCAGGGGCACACACAGCTTAAGGGGGAGGGGGTATCAAAGATCCCCTTAGGACATCTCTCTTTTACTTCCTGATTCCACTTTCTCCTCACCCTCTCTAGGTCCTCACCACTTAACGACCACATGGGCATTTTCCAGTTTTCCAGTCTAACCTGAGATCTGCCCATGGGATGGGGAGGGTCTAAACAAGAGGGGTCCCTCCCTGGCATATCCGTGCTCCCGAAGTTCCTCTCCCCATTGCAGCTTGGGATTCTCCTGACTGAGGAAGCACACAGGCCTCTCTCCTCTGGGCACCAATTCCTCAGACCCAGTTCCAGGGAGGGCGGAGGCACTGAGAGGTGGCAAGAAATGAGTAGACTGAAAATGCAGCTCCCAGAGGGTGCTGAAGTCACTGGGCACCTGAGTGCTTGGAGGCATTGCACCTAGAGGATCCTATTCCTAAGAGGGAAAGGGCCATTAATGTAAGAATTTGCTCCATTTATACTAGCCAGTCAAGAAACACTGACTACCCAACCACAAACCTTTTGCTTTAATTGTTATATTCTGAATTGCCTGGATGATTTTGTTTCCAATTGTCTTTGCTTGTTTGAGTAAACACAGACCCAATCGTTTTATTTCCTGCTTTGCTGTCTTTCCTCTAGTGGAAGGCAGAGTTAGGTAGTGCATAAGAGTATGAACTCTGACATCTGGAGTTCCAATCCCCTCTCTGCCACTTTCTAGCTGTGAAATCTTGGACAAGTAATTTAACCTCTAAGTGCTTCAGAATCCTCTTAAATATGCATACAACAACAATAATAAAACAACAAACAAACAAAACCAGAGAAATATAATGACCTATCACACAACAAAGAAAAACAGAGATGTAATGACCTACCAGGTAGGGATGCAGTGAAAATGTCAAGGATGATCTTGAAAATCAGGGATGTGAGGAGAATGGACATTCATACTCATGGAATGCTTAGGGTGGATCAGGCATTTAGCTACAAAAAGAAGCTCTGAAAACATAGGTTTTTAAACTCCTTTTCATGGCAAAACTAGATCTCACACAACAAGACAATTGGACAGTTGGAGTGAATATTCATACTCTTCACAGAAGGACTAAGAACAGTGTTGGATTACTGGGTACTTTCCCAGACCTCACTGGTGCTCTTTGAAAACTAAATAATCATATGCCTTATTTTATATTTCAAAAAATTCCAAAATTTCCAACAAACCTATCCAACCCCAAGGATAGCAGATGAAGGACTGTGAATTTTGCCTGAGGACCTGAATAATGGGTGTGTTGGATCATGCCCCATGAGGATGCAATAAGCTCTGTAATGGTGTCTTTATGACTATAACAGTGCCTGGCACTTAGTAGGTGCTCAATAATATTTATTGAATGACCAATGAATCCATGCATGGATGAAAGGATTATTTCCAGAGGAAAAATATCAAGGGGACCCAACTGGAAACCTACTTTGAGCCTTCAGTCAGGAGTTGTTGCTCTGGAAAGCCAGGCTCAGGTGCAAGAGCCAGTCTCATTATGGTATTTGTTCGTTTGGCTGGGCAATGAACAGTGCAGAGGAGGGAAATCCATACCTCTTTATCTCCACCTTCAAAGATCCTGACCTGCAGACCGCCAGCTTGTGGGACTCCATGTTTCCCCCTTACAAATCATACGTGCATTTGGGTACATGTACTCAGATTGAGTCATCTGCAGACACACGGGCAAGGCATCACCATGCTCCAGTCATTAAAAATGATTTTGAGTCTGTGGAACAAATAAATCAAAATTTTTGGCTGCTCTCCCAACAGGGTTAGTTCACAAAATTTTGTGTAAGATAAGGAATTTATGAACAATATTATCCCTGTGCCGCCATTCCTCATGGGAGAAGGCAGGGCCTGAGTTGACATTCTGAGAAAGTCTGCCCCCCTTTTGTGCCAGGCAAATAATATTTTATGGCTCTGGGTTTATGGTGGTGTTTTAATGATTCGCTGTAGAAAGCAGTTTTCTCTCCAGTCACTAGAATTTGTCAAGAAGGGCTGGAGGCCATAAAAGAGGGATGGGCCCCAGGGACAAACAGGCTCCATCTTCTGAAATAAACTAATAAAGAGTCCCAAATGTTTACTCCTTCACCTCAGAGTCAAGACCAGCCAGGCTGCCTGTGAGGGGCCCCCAGATGGAGCACTAAAGAAGACAAAGAGGCCGGAAGGAGGTCAGGAGCTGCCTCAGCACCACATGGCCATAGTCAAAGTAATATTGTCGTATTGTATTTCTACCAGCCAGTGGCCTGGGGGGCACAGAGGCTACCTTGAGGTTAGAGGATATATTTGGACACTGAGCTGACTCAGGGAGGCTCCTTGAAAATCTCAAGCTCTCCTTGAACCGGGCCTCCTAACTTATCACAGTGCCTCCTAACTTAGAGCCTTCTCTACCTGTATAGTCAAGTGCTTGTGTGTGTGTATGCATGGCAGCAGGGCTGGGGATGGGGCTGAGTGGATGCTTCAATTTTTTAAGTTTTAAGTGATATCAGGGTCAAACAGACCTGAGTCTGAATCCCAGCTCAGCCTGTTACTGACTGAGTGACCCTACAGGGGTCTTTTCCCCTTCTGAGCCTTGATTTCCTCACCCGTAAAGTAGAATATATTAGGGATGCTCTAACAGTTGAGGTGATGTACAGAAGGACTCGGTCCAGCCTCTGCCTATGGCAGTAGCTGCTGTGATTATTTCAACACTAGGAATGTCTGTCCCTGGTCCTGGGTAAAATCCTGAAACAAATGAGTTGCCTGAGGAGGGAGGAGCCAGGGTTCCTGGAAAACGGAGAGAAATGTGGGAGATGATTATAAGATTACCTGCAATGTCTGCATGACAGAATTCAATGAGGATGAGGCCAATGTGTGCTGAGATAATAATGAATATTACAGAATAATAACAAGTGCTGATAACGTTTATTGAGCTTACTATATGCCAGATACTAACCACTGTGTCAACTCTCCTGTATTTGCTTTGTTTCATCTTTACTACTTCATAATGTAAATCCTTTCATAATCCACACAATGTAGAGAAAAGGAAAGGTCCAAAGAGACTGCAATTTCTATAAACCCAAGGTGTTGTAGTGTTTAAACCTAAGAGTTGGAACTTTGGTATTCTGACTCTAAATAACACAGGCTTAACCACCACACTTTACTTACCTATAAATAAAGACAAAACTATTTTCTAAAGGTTTTTCCCTGGTTCCCCAAATGTGTCCACATGTTTCCCCGTGGCCTCTCCTGCACAAGACTTATCTTACGTGGAAAGAATCTTTCTTAAAAGCTTCTGGTTCACTCCACTGAACACCAAACATGAATATCACCAGAAGCAGTCACACCAGGAAAGCCTGATTCAAGTCCAATTCAGTGGAGCTCTCAAAAATTTGTCCCTGTTTCATTAATTGACTTACTCTGAATCCATGGCTTCCCTGCCCTCATTCTCCCACCTCCACCATCAGGAAACACAGCATTCATACTGGGCCATCCACCTCGAATTTCAACTTTGTATAGACAGTGTCTTTTGAATTCCCTGCTCTCTGAAAAGGGCTTGGTCTTGGTTCTCCTCCTGTGTTATCCCTGATGAGGACACCATTCCCTCTCCTTAGTGTAGCTCAGATCACATCATTCCCCTGCTTAAAATCCTGCAAGGACTCCCTAGTTCACCAGATAAAGCCTGACCAAGTCAACCTGCCTGCAAGGCTCATCAGAATGCATCCTTTGCTTTTGCTCTTCCCTGGGTCTGAAAAGCTGTTCCTCTGACCTGGCACCCTCACTCCTTTCAGGTCAGCACCTCAATGTACATATTAACTTAATGCAGCCCAGCTCACCCTGAGGATGATTCTCTGTGGGATTCTCTTCTTCCATCTTGATCTAAAATTATCTTATTTCATTTGTATGCATGTTTATTTTGTTTTCTGTTTCCCTTCACCAGAACAGAAACTCCAGAGGGTGGGGTTTTCAGATTTCTTGTTCAAAGCTATAACCTCCAGGGACTGGCACAGAAAAAGTGCTCAGAATAAAATGAATGAATGAATTACCATGTGCATGGCCAGGTAATGGCTAAGCTAGTGTTTGAACTTTGGTAACTTGACTCTAAATAACAGAGGCTTAACCACCATACTTTATTTACCTATAAATAAAGACAAAACTTTTTTTAAAGGTGTTTCCCTGGTTCCTGAAATGTGTCCACACTTTTCCCCTGGCCTCTCCCACACAAGGCTTACCTTAAGTGGATAGTGTCTGATAAGAGAAATAGTTTTCCTCTGAAGAAAGACAGTATTCCATTACTCTCCCCTCTTGTCATATTTTTTTTTCTGAGTTGTTTTCACTGGTCTTTTCTTATAAAATGGTCAGTCTTATCTATTATGTATTTTATATGGGCCACTGGGCAACTAGATGCTGGATTTAGAACATAGACTTACCATTTCTGGAGAACACAAGTCTCTTTACTAACAGAAAAGAAGCTTTCTTATTTATTGTTTACAATTTTCAATATTGTGTGCCTAAATATGTGTACTAGGATTTGGTTACTTTTGTTCCCAAACAACCCATTACATAGCTATACTCCTTTGGATATGTAATAACAGGTTTTTAACTCTTTAGTTAAGTTCAATTTTTTCTGGAAGGAGACTCTAGAAAACTATGTTTTTCCAAAATTTTGGACTCAAATATGTTGTGAAACTGGCTGGCAGGAGAATAAGATCTCATTAGAAAGTAGCTGGATAATGCTCAGATTCAGTTCTAAGCAGATTTAATATAGATCAAATCTATTCCTTCCAGATAAGAAGCAACAAACAGTCCTCCTTTCATGACCTGGAAAGCCAGCCTGGAGGACACATGTGAATGAGTGCTAAAATGGACTTTGCCCTAAGAGAAAAAGTGCACGTGGCATCTCAGGACTGATTCAGAATGTGAACATCTCTTCTTGTCAATTTCACCTACGTGACACTGAATTTTTAGTATCAAACCAGCATATGAGAAAAATTTTAAGAGAAATGCATAATAGCCAAATATCAAATAAAAAGGCCAGAGTTTGGCTATCTAGTCAGTTACTTGGTATTTCTGACACCAAAGTGTGCACAAAACATCTAAGAAGCTGACGGCATTTTTTAACTTTTTAAGAATATTCTGACATCATCATAATTTCACATCTTATTGAGTTTTAATTGGAGTGACTCTACTATGATATTTTACTTCTAAGCAGATATTCTCAACCTACTTAAAAGAGACCACAAATAATTCTAAATAGCATAATTAAATCTCAAGTCTTTTTAATTTTATATGCTTTGCCACTATAATCATCAATGCTCAGTAAAGTGACACTGTTATGATTTCCCAAATCTGTCTCAATAAATCAGTGAATTTTGGATAAAAGCTTTTTTTTTTTTCTCTGCTCAGTTTAATCTTGATTCGGTGTTCTTTAAGGGTCCATTAGGGTCAAGTGACAATTCATTGACTTTGAAAAACATGCAAAACACTCTCAGAGCAAAAGATCCCAATGTTGCTGAATGTATTTAAAGTAAGTGTATTTGACTTAAGCAAAGATTTCTACTTAACCTAGAAGAAAAGCAGTCACTCCTTGGAAATACCACAGAATTCAGGAAAGTGAAATGAATAATTGCAAAGGATTAAATTTACCTATTCCAGCCAGTACATATATCTACTGAATATATACAGGAACACGATGGCTCCACTCACGTGTCATTTGTGGACAACCCTCTTCTTCTCAACCCAGGAGCATGATCCTCTCAGTCATGCAGATATGTCATAACAGAGATTAGTTGGTGCATAAGCGCCATTCCTCCCTTGTTCTGCATGCTCAATTCAAGGAAGTTTGAATATATCTCTTTGCTATTTAAAATGAGGTTTACTCTATATGATAACAGCATCTATTTCAAAATTCAACACCAGAAAATAGAAACAAATCATAAATTTCGAGAGTCTGATTGTTGGGACTGAATTATATAGCTAAAGGAAATAAAGACAGTTTAACACACATGGAAAGTAATAGCCATAAGCTGGACTGATAGACTATTTATTCATCATTCATTCATTCATTCATTTATTCATTCATTGTATTGTTTTCTCATTCAACAAATATCCATGGGTCATCTACTGTGGATCATCAACCACTTATGGTACACCCATTCATTCATTCATCAAATTAATATTGTATATGCCAGATCATGTTGGCTTGTCCATTTTAGTCAACAGATAATTATTGAGCACTTAGTGGGTGCTAGGCCTGTACAGGACCCATAAGAAAGTCCCAAATGTATGGATGAAATGGAAGACCCGAAACGTGTTTGTAAACATATCCTGGATGTTACTGCTACTGGGGCAAGGTCACTGGGCCTGTGGCTTCTTACCTAAGTGGGTTTAGAATAGGGCTTAAAGGGCTTAATAACAATGTTCAACATTAGGGAAGTCTCCTTGTGCTGTTTAGCCACTGTAAAAGCCCCAAGGGGGCCAGCAAGATAGAAGGGTTACTCTTGCCCAGTGGGTCACCATCAAAAGCATCATTTGCATATTGCCATATCCCTGATGAAGTGGTCACATGCCTGGAATTCTATTGCTTCTTTTTATTTATTTTTTTTGTTTTAAACCCAGCTGTGCAGTCTCATAATGTTACATTATTTAGTTTGCTTCCAAACATCACTGTTCTTGATGTTTTCTGCTATTTTTGGTTACTCAAGTCATAATTATACTCCTTGCCTCTTTATTCTAGGTTTATTCATTCAAAGAATATTAGATAATGATTGACTAATCAGAATTGTTTTTTGACTGTTGATAATTTATGGACAAGTCTGGATGCAGCTTATCTTTCATGGACATAATTGTTCCACAAAGCCAATAGAGTATCCTCATGTCCGTGACCATCACATTTTATGGCCCAAGTGAACACTTTGAGAACATATTGAATGCTGTCCCCCAATCCAGAAGTTTGATTCTTACGTGGTTCATCTGTTTCTTTTTGTTGTTGTTGTTAAACTTCCCATAATATTCTACTATGTACCAGGAATTATGCTAAGCATTGGAGGTGCTGAATGAATGAGCGATGGCTTCTGCCTTCAAGGGCTCACAATAAAGCAGGATATCAAGGCACATGCAATAATGATGAGCAATGTAATGCTTATTTATGCTACACAATGAGGTATGTGGAAGTCACAGCAAGAGGGGAAAAACAGATCTGTTATTAAAGAAAGAAGATAACGGACTGTCAGTTCTGAAGACAGGGCACTTCATCTAGATGCTTCGAGCTTTTGCCTATCCAGTATTGTTTCCCCCTTTCTCAGGTAGGAGTACCTGATTGTCCTTTGAGGATTCACCTATACTCTTCTTCCAGGCCCAGTGATTTGGCAGGGCTGACTTCACCCCATGATTGGCCAGGCCAATCCAAGAAGAGTCATGTGACAATTATTAGACCAATGAGTGATGATCTCAGAATTTTGTTTTGGCAGTAGTAGATAAGGGAAACAACTTTCCTTTGAGGTTACTAACCTGGTTGGCTGTAAGTGTGGAGATTCTGGGTGAGGAGTTGGAAAGGACTATATGACGTAAGCAGTGTTAAAAATGAAGGCAACATAAAAGTAAGCAGAGTCCAGAAATGAAGAAAGAAAATGAGGCATTGGTCTTCTGACTGTTTGGAACTCTTGGGTGAAGCCCATATTAACCCTCCTTGCTTTTCATGAAATCATTTGCATTGGGTTTTATCACTTTCAATTCAAATAGTTTTGACAATATACAACATTTGGTTGTTTTAGGAAAATTAATATTTAAATAAAAGAGGTAAAGTCAGGTGTAGGGTTAAATGGCAAATAACCTGTTCCCTGCTGAGGTTGGACCAGCCCCCAGAGACTAAAGGAGATTTGATGTCAGACCATCCTCAGTTCTCTCAAGACAAAACATCTTGTCGGGCCAGAAAGAAAGCATGGGGAGTGAACACTAACGTACTCATGTACGAATGCTGTGGAGTGGGAAGAGAATCCTTATGTGAGTCAAGAAGGGATTTTGCAAGCACTTTGAGGATAAGCCGATGAGATCCAAGCCAGGAAGAGAGTATGTGAGGGGTTCCTCTTGGAGACAAAATACTCTGAAGCTGGGTGATGGATGATGCAGCCTGTGACCTATACCTATATCTACAGGACATCTGGCTTCGACGTATTTGAGACTATCAGTGGGAAAGTCAGCAACTACCTTTTAAAAGTAGATTCTGGATTGCTGTGGTCTTTTCAATACTGTTTCATTTGGAAACATAATCAGATAATTTAAATAAATTAAATCAATTAGGGGTTGACTTTAGATCTTAAAATCTGAATATTCAGGGAGAAGGAAGAAAAGGACCTTAGATTCACTATGCCCATTAGGAAAATAATTTTAAATAACTAGATTCTCCATATGGATTCATCAGTTAATTCCACACACACACAAATAATGCTTCTTGCAAGCCTGTGTTCCTGGCACTGTGCTACAGGAAGGACTATGGAGGTGGGCAGGGCTTAGATAAAGTTTTTGCCCTGATGACGCTAACACATCTTCCTCCCTAAGAGATCTCCCTCTTCCACGGTAGTGAATATACTCATTAATTTATATACTCAGTCATTCATCCCACGGTTTTATTTGCATCAACTTGCATCAATATACATATTATACATAACAAAGTAAAGGCTCAGATAGCAGAATATTCCAGGAAAAAGCTATTCTTTGAGGGTAAATTAATTGTTTGGTAAATTGAGAATGTAAAAATTAACATGCAAAACCCCTGCTACAGTTCCAGAACTCCTTTTTTACTACCTTTGTTATAAACAGAAAATCTATTGGTTTCTTCTTCAGTAAATACAGTGGTAAACCCGGCTGACACAATCTTCAGAGACTCGAGCACAATGGGGCAGTGGTTAGAGGTACACCGTTCAGTACCGTGGTCATGAACCACATGTGGCTGTGGAGCACTTGAAATGTGGCTAGTCCAAGTTAAGATGGGCCAGGAGTGCAAAATGTAAACTGAATTTCAAAGCCTTACGATGAAAAAAAATATATTCTAAAATATCACAATAACTTTTATATTGATTATGTTGAAATGATAATACTTTGGATAATTAGATTAAATATATATATAATTGAAATTATTTTCTCCTGTTCTTTTTACTTAAAAAAAAAATGTGGTGACTAGCAAATGTAAGATCATGTACATGGCTCATGTTATTTTCCATCAGACAGTACTGGATTAGAACAGGACTCTGAAGTCAGATCGAGGATTGAAATCTGGTTTCTCTATCTAATAACTACAGGG